>NC_081344.1:67629921-67929921 GCF_029784015.1 Lycium ferocissimum
GTTAACCAAAGAAGCGGGGAAATTAAAAAAAGAAAAAACACTATGTAAGCGATTAAATTCTAGCGCACTATGGGAGATATGACGTCTCCGTTAACACTTTAAGCCTTGATAATTTCTTTGCTTTAAAGGCATTAAGTAACATTTTTTTGTTGGGGTATTTTGGTCGAAATTGTTTTTTTTAGGGCATTTTGGTTCAGTACCCGTATAGAACGATGTAACCCAACAGAGACACCTAACGAATGATAAGTTCCAGTGTGCCCCATGGAACTACTTATGATTTTACTCCCCTATCCCAATTTATATGGGGGGTTCAAAGTACAGTAAAGTTGTTAATCTTTGATTCGATTACAAACATAAATTCTTTGAGTATTTTATAATAAAATTTACACATTTAAAAACTACATAAAAAATAATAAAAGTCTACATAATTAATAATTGACAATATATAAAAAGAGTTAAATAAAATTCTAGTTAAAAAAGAGTTATTTCACTACCCAAATAGTAAAACCCTCACATAAATTGGGAGTATGATTTTGTGAACCAGAGAATTCTTTCTTGTGCACCGCTCCAAGATCTAAACCCATAAAAACAAAGCAATTAATACAAACCAACAGAAAAAGAAGAAATATGCAATGCGCTTCAATAAATATAATGAAAAGAAAACAGAGCACGCAATTTGGCGTTTTAGAACCAAGGATAATATATTGATTGATATTCGATTATTGAATTCCTATTAACACTTTCACCGTATAAGGCACTATTATAGAAATCAGTCAAACGGAACGAACAATATCAATCTCCTAATCTACTGGAATCAGTTAAATTAAACCCCTACCATTAACCCCAAAAGAAAACTAACCCCTAGTCATCATCTTCTTGAACTCTTCAAAATTAACACTTCCATCACCATCAACATCAACAGAACTAATCATACGTCGACAATCCTTAATCGAACACTTCTCTCCAATGCCCTTCATAACAGAATGCAACTCAGTAGCCGAAATCTTGCCATTCTTATCCTTATCATACAGATTAAAAGCATCACGAAGATCCTTATTAATGTTCGGGCCTTCAACGGGACAGTGGAATGCAGCAAACTCTTGTAAGTCGATGAAACCATCACCATCAGTGTCAACTTCTAACATCATTCGCTTCGCCTCGTCTGAGGTTGTTTTGGTGCCGAGTGCATTCAAAACTCCGTCGAGTTCGGATAGAGAGATTTTTCCGTCACCGTTGGTGTCGAATTTTTTGAATACTTTCTCGACTTCAGACATTGTTGCCGTAACCTTAGCCATGTTCCTGCAGAATATTTAGTTGCAAAGTTATGATTGAAACTGTCGTATTTATAGTGGTGGATCACGCGTTTAACGCGCAAGAGGGGCATTGGGTATAATTAGCCCTCTAATTAGAGGTGATAAAATTAGCCCATAAAATCATAACCCACCCATTAATTAGCTCAATCCATTTAGCTAATATTTAGACCAAATTGATTCATGAGAAATTTTGTCAAAATATTAGTATCAAGACAATATTTTTTTTATTTGATGTGTTATATATAGGTATAGCCATAATAAAAAGAATAATTTTATTCGGTACTAAATAAAGCAATTAATACTTAGTACGTATTGGGCAGATTGAGTTTTCACCCGCTTTTTATCTCATTTTAACAAAACATTTCTGCCCAAATAATTTTTGCGTGGGTCAATAATCCACCATTTATTAACGCAGCCTATTTTAACCAAAGAAGATTCAGCCCAACACATCTATTTGCCACCTCTGGATATAATTGTCGTCACACTGATTATTCGAGAATTACAATCACATGCAGCTAAGAGCACAGGTAGGTGCAAATTGCTCATCGAACGCAAAGTATCCCTCCCTTCCAATGGCTCTATAGCGGACCACTTTTCTTTTTAAAAGTTTACTAGAGAATTTATTAAACTGAAAAGAGTATTGATAGAAGATTTCTTTTTCTCTTTTGGTTCCAAAAATAATACTATCTCAGATATGCTAAGTACAGTATTTATTTTGAACAAATGCAAAGCTGACACCATGAAAAAAGTAGCATGATTAATTGTTGTCACATTTTCCTTTGTTTTCTCTCTCTTCTTTGATCTTTCCAACTTACCACCCTCGGTTTGTAAAATTTAATATAACAACTCAAGAAATGGAGGAGTGTAAGCAAAGATGGGAATAATATTTAGAGGAGTCTAAGCAACGATGGGAATAATATTTAGAGGACGTCTAAGCGAAGATGGATGTAACTGCAATTTATTTTCATTTGATTTTTAGGTTACATCAATCACGGCTAGAAATAAAGGTTTTTAAAACGTTAATGAAAAAATTTGTGTTATAAAAGCATGATTTTTTTTAAAATTCATACCAGTAAGGCTTCCTTTGAAAAAAACGTATGGTGGAAAACGGATTCCCATTAAAAGGCTGGAAAAATTTCTAATTTCTCCGTGTGAAAACATTACTATTTAGATTTTTTCTCCCGACATTTAGTGGGAAATAGCCATTAAATATTTTTCAGTAGAAAATCAGTGGGAAAATAGAGATTTTTTAGTAGTGAATAAGTACCCCTAAACTAAGGTGGGATTTGATATTTAGGAAAAGTTCAGGAGGCTAATAGCATCCCGCAGAGACAAAGTGGGTAAGTTGTAAGTTGTAACTAAAAATCCGATCTTAGCTCAAAGGATATACTTATGACTTTCTCCTATATTATCGATTAACATAGTACATTAGTAGTAATATATATGATTATATTTTATAGTAGTATCAAATTATCATTAAATTATCTATCTATCTATATTATTTTAAAAGCATGAATATAAATATTAATTGACCAAAATATCCTTCAAATATTAAATGACTTTTATACTCTTTTATCTAACTTTATCATATTTCGATTGGCTATTTTAGTAAAGAAAAAAATACACGTTTGAAAATAAAATCTTAAACAAATTAAATACTACTTCTTAAATTTGATTACCAATCCAATTGAGATATCATGTTTAGAGCCTGTTTGGATGGGCTTAAAAAAACGATGTTTTATAAAATTTATAAGAAAAAAAAAATAAGTTGGCGTAATACTTATTTTTTTAAACATAGGTTCTTTTAAATAAGCTTTAAGCCAATTAAATGGGCCAATTATTTTTTTGTACTTATTTTAAGCACAAAATGGTTTATAATTTTTTGAGTCAACACTCAAAAAATCTTGAAAAATTTATAAGCTGTTTTCAACAACTTATAAGTCAATCCAAATGGGCTCTTAGATGAGGAAATATCACTAGTGGCCTTATTGGTCTTATTTAACTAGTAGTCTCACTTGGACGAAGGAATATAATTGGAATGACTTCCAACTCTAAATTTAGATCTTTCTTGTGAATCGAACATATAAATACTTGTACAAATTAAATTAGGTTACGTTCATATTTGACAAAATAGTGTAAATTTTATGCATCGTCAGTTTAAATAATTCTTTACATTATCAGGTCATTTAAAAGATATCTACAGATAAATATTCTTGAAATGTGAGATTTTAAATTGTGAAAATAAAAATGTTACCTACTACAACAGAGAAAAATGACCTAATGATGTAAAAATTATTTATATTATTGTGGAGTAAATCCTATGATGACATGAAGCACCTGGCATGGTAAATTGCATTTTAATAGTGTCCTCACCAACTTTTATGCAATGTATATGATTTAGTTAAAATATATTTAGACTTAGACACTAATTAAGAAATTTAAACAATGCCACATGATTTAAAATAATAAGTCTACTCATTTTTTGGACTTATTTTTCTAATACCATGTGGTAGTTTTTTTCTGATGGATCAGGTCTGGTTCGTTTTAAAAAATAGGTACTTATTTTAAAGCCGCAGAGATATCTTTTTAAATGAATCAGACAACCCACTAGAAAAAATTTGTCACGTGGTTTTAAGAAAATAAGTCTACTAAAAAAAAATGGGTAGACTTATTTTTTTTAAGCCACATGACATTTTTTTTAATTAAAAAATAAGTTAAATGATTTTTAAAAAAAATTCGTTGACATAAAGGGTATATTTGCACCATCTGTGTAATGACAAGGATATATATATGCATCACTTTTTTAACAAGTGGTATATCTGTTATAAATCGCAAAGTTAAGGGGTATATTTGCACCTTTGTCCTAAAATAAATATATAAAGTATATAATACAAATAATATTATCCAATACTCCCTCCAGATCAAAAAAAGAGTCCACTTAGACTTTTTTTCTTGGATCAGAAAAAGAGTCCATTTAGCAAATCAAGAAAGAATTAACCTTGTTTTTTCATATTTGCCCCTTTTAAGTGTTATATGATTAAATCTCAATGCCTATTTAATTAGGGATAATTTAATCAATTTACCTATTTTTGTCTAGGAGTTAATATTTTCTTAAAAGGTGTGCAAATGGCTAAGCGAACTCTTTTTTTAATCCGAATGGAGTATTTTTTACTATAATTGAAATTGTCTGAGAATAGCGTGCAACTGTATGTTTGTAGAGATTAATATTATAATAAAATAGTATGAGTGACACATAACGAATCATATTCAGGACTACCTGTCAAGGCTTGGTGTTCAGTTAAATGCTGAGGGGGACAAATTAAAACAAAACGAGTGATCTGCTTTTGCTGCCCCTTTCAATAATGGGAGTTCACATGTAAACAGTTATCTAATTTATTTCGCCAGATCACCAAAACTAACGTTACTTACGCTTGCACTACACGTTTGCGTATTTTCTGAAAGAAGATGCTATGAGTATATTTTATAATTATATGCACTTCTTTTTTGACAAATTTGTAAAAATGATTTTCCTATAAGGTAAGTTATTCTGATGATATTGACGTCCAGTCGATTTATATATTATCCCAGGTTAGTATGATTTTCTAGATTTACTTCCTTATTTGGTGCAAATTTGTACTCATGATACATGCGTAATTTGTTTGTTTGTGTTAACATTATTGGGGCTCGGAGATATCACATCAATAAATAACAAAGGGGAGGTGAATATACTTTGCTTCTAAAGACCAAAAGAGTGACAAATTTTGAGTAAATGATTCATTGAATGACTACATTATGAATCTTGCATCTTACTTTGACTAGCCTCTCCTTTTAGTTTAACAGAAGTAATTAGCAGATGCGGAGGCAGGATTCGAAGCTTGTGGGTTTGAAGTTCTAATTCTTTAAAGTTAATGGGTGCTTAATTAATAATTTTTATATAATTGACAAAAAATTAATACAAATATATGATTCGGACAAAAGTTGCTGGGTTCGGCTGAACCCGCACCGAAAGGGCTAGCTCCGCCCCTGGTAATTAGGCATTCCTTTAATAATGTACAAAAATATTAGGAACCAGACCCATAAATAGTTTAATATCCCACCTCTGCTAGCTTTACTCCATGAATGGACCGTTATGAAAGCTTTAATTTGTTTTAAAAATCCAAACTTTTTTTATCTAGTAATTGATATAATTTTCTATTTAAAAGTTGAACCGATTAAGTTTAAATATTGAATTCGGTCCTTAAAGGAAAGCAAGTTTCTCATACTCAAAGGTAGATTTTTAAGCTTTGAAGTAAAAAAGAATAAATTACACTTTTCTTTGAAGCGAAGGGAAAGAGGATAAGGAGAGGAAAGTTTATGTAGTGAATGTCAAAGGTAAGGCGCATTTCGATTTAATTTTTAGATTTTAGAAGAATTCAAATTAGAAATCTGTTTGAAAAACAAGTTCTTGCTTGGATTTCTTTAAGTTGTTTGAAAATATTTTTAAACTTCAAAAGGCTAGATCATATTTTTATACACCTCCATTTAGAAATGGTTTCAAACCATGTTTGGACATGCAATTTGGATAGTTTAAGTTGTATTTGTCACGATCCAAACCGATGAGTCGTGACGAGTGTCTGACCTCTAGCGACCAAACACCCCTAAACACATATCTGAACCATACTGAACATCAAGGGCCCATAAATGGCATAAACTGATCTCGTAAAAGGAAAACATCAAAACTCTGTACAATCATATTGAAGAACAGTGCAAGCCAGCTAGGCCGCTACATATACTATACACAAAAGAATGGGAGCTGACAAGGCTACATCATTTGACTAATACATATAACTGTCTACAGACCTCTATTGGAATGAAAGCTGTAGAAAGGACGGGACAGGGCCCCGTCATACCCATATGCATATACATCTCAAAAGGGTGGCATACCAAAACTGACTGCAGCTCCGGATCAAATGGAGCGCACTGACCACTGCTAGATCTAGAGGTCCTACTGAGCTGGACCACCTGTCTATCTACCTGTACCTGCGGGCATGAACGCAGCCCCCCGAGCAACGGGGAGTCAGTACGGATAATGTACTGAGTATGTAAGGCATAAGAACAACATATATATATATATATATATATATATATATATATATATACACACAAGAATCATGAATAAGATCTGAACTCATAAGCTGAAATGACTATCTGCATGTACTTGTACGAACTAGTATTTGCATAAATCTGTGTAACTGACAATGCCACTGTGGGCGCATAATATGCATGCTCATGCTTATCAATGAAGGTCATACATCTATATATATGTGCGTGTATAACGCCTGATATATGTGTGTGTCTAGCGCCTATTTCTCTTCTCATATCATATCGGCCTCTCTGTGGCCATCATCATATATATTGCTGCGGTACGTGCAGCCTGATTCTCATATCATCATCATGGTAGTAATGCGTGTATAATGCCTATCTCTCTTCTCATACTCTCTATATATCTGATATTCGCGTATATAATGCCTTCTGGTCACGGGTCAATATACATAAATATATAATGAGTGTAATGCATGAGTAAACTGTATACATAGAACTGGCTACTAAAACTGGACCCATGAACAGAAGAACACTCATAAACGAGGTACATGAACATCAAAGACTGAAGTACTTCTAATGCTTTTAAGAGTAGGGTAATATGGAAGCTCGCTTACTCGCTTGTTGACTCATATCATAGGATCATGCCAAAGGAAAGAAATGATAGCCTTAACATACCTTGAAGTATATCCAATCGTCCAACTTCTACATCTCGAACTTGCAAGTCTACAATTAAGATAACATATGCCTTAATTAGACTATTTGCCTCGCTTACTAACCATCTTTAAATACATATAGAGCTTAAAGAATTATGGACAACATTTCCGTTGTAAGCTCAACAACCCTTCAACTTCCCATTCAATCCAACATCAACTACAACAATAATAACAAAACTCATATATATATATATATATATATATATATATATATATATATATATATATATATATATATATATATATATACACTCAAATTATCCCCAATCATCTCTTAAAATAGCCTCAAGTCACTACCTTGCCCTTCATCCACTTACCACTTCCACAAATACCTTCTCTTTACTTAAAATCGCTAAAACTCTTGATAATAAACTCAAACACAAGGGTAGAAATCATTTACATACCTTGAGGGGTCTAAGATTCCAAAGATCAACTTCAACTCCAACCCCCTAAGCTTCACAACTTGAAGAAACCCTAGGAACAACCTTCTTCTTGACAAGCACGGGTTCACGGGCTCGGATCTTACCAAATCTCCACTAATAATGATGGAAAATATTGAGAGGGAAAATATTAGGGTTTTTCTGATTTGGAATGGAGGAAAATAAGAAATAAGGTCGTGAACCACATATTTATACTTGGAAGCCAAAAAACTACAGCGGTCCGGTTCGACGAGAGGTTCAACGACCCGTCGACGTGTCGACCGTCCGTCGATCCGCCCCTGCAGATTTCTAGCTGCCGAACCCTGTCGACGCCGCACAACGACGGTCTGTCGAACATGTCGACGATCTGTCGACGATGACTGGTGTCTGCAGGTTTTCTCAGGTTCAGTTCAGATCGCGTCGATTAGATTCGCTCAACTTCTAATCCTGCAAATTGCCAGGAATACCTGCTGGTACCCTTGTACACGGGACAAAACACTTTCTATCTCCAAACTCGGGCTCGGGTCTATTCCAAAGGCATACTCGACTAGAAAATCATAGGTTCTCCTACGGCGAAAACGAGAGGTGTAACAGTATTTTCTCTTATAGACATAAAAACCCCCACAAATTGTGAAAACTATCAAAACATTCGCAATTCTTATACAATCTTACCAAATGAGCAAGTCATAGTTCATAATAAAATTAGTACACTACTAGACGACCTTTCTAAAAAATACAACATCAATTAATCAAACTTTAGTTCAATAAAAACGAAAATTTAACATGAATAGTAATGTAACTACTCTTTAATATAATCCTCCCATATAAATTAAAGGTTGGTAGACATAAATGAAGGTTGGTGGAAGGTAATGAGATTGGTAAATGATTGATGGGGGTAATTGTTAAAAATATCTACCAACTTATAGGTCTTTTTTTATAAATTATAAACTTATGGTTTAAATTTTATATTTAAAAAAGTTGAAACCATGGTTTCAAACCCCCAAATCATGCATTTTTGGATGATTTGGAATTTGAAACCATGAGTGAAAACGCATGTTCAAATCTTTGGTTTGGAGTCATAGTTTCAAACCATGATTTGAAAAGGCATGGCCAAACGCCTACTTAGGTTGAGTTGATTTCTAACTTTGAGAAGCAAACTTATACTGATTTAGCTTTCTAACCAATAACTGTTACAGTTTCCATTAACGAGAAAGCTTATCAATATTTCAAAACCAGAGTGTATATTTGCTTTCAACTTTTGCCCACAAAAACATAAGAGATATTGGAGTTGTAATTAATAACTTTTTCCTTTCTTTTATTCTCCTTTTGTCTATATATTTTCCGTTAAAAAAGAATGTCACTATTTTTTTTTTTTTTTTTTAATGATCAGTCTATTTAAAAAGAGAATGACATTTTTCTAAATTTGGAAACTATTTAAGTTAAACTTCCGATTTTTTCTTAATGATAAGTTTTTATAGCTACACAAAATATTACAATATATTTAAGACCACAAGTTTTAAAAATCTTATACACATACAAAATAATATATCATATTTAAGACCATAAGTTTTAACCATCTTTCGTTCTTTTATATAAATACTTCGTCTTGTTTTTCAATTACTGGAAGGAACTAGATATTATATAAATTTAATATGCATCATTACAAGTAGAAGTGATAGAAGCAATGACGGATCTAGAATTTTCATTGATGGGGTTCAAAAAATAAAAATATAGTGACCGGAATTTGAACTTGGATCCTCAAAGTGAATTTTGAACGCCCTAGACCACTGAACCAACCTCTTTTCTTGTATTTAGGGCGTTCAAAATCTATATATGTACATAAACAATGAAAAAATACCTTATATATACGGTGTAATTTTTTGCCGAGGTGCTCGGGTAGATCCGCCCTCGGCTAGAAGCACTTGCAAGAGTATTGGAAGAATTATTTACTAACTAGTTGTACAGAATACTATCTGCAATTATAACCTTAGCAAAATAAGTTCTTAAAGTGTCTGCCTACACGATGGGTATAGAAACACAGGAGGAACTACATAACACGCTCTGCTTTAGCTAATATACTCGTCAATTGATTTTGTCCCCACTAAGTATGCTTAATTTCCAGGCTGACCAACTTGAGCAAGTACCTGCCGCTAGTCATGTCAATTGAAAAGGAGGGAATAATATATGTAAATTAGAAAAAATTTACTCTATGCCTCACATAACTGTTATAAGTTGTGTGAGGTTATGGGATGCTGCTTCCCCTATATCCCAAGGTGGATTGGAAATCTTGCTTCATGGACCTATTACTAGGCACCAAATTCATATTGTGGTTGGCAATCACTACTAGAAAAAGTTATTTTTCTCATCGACAATCGTTAGGAAATTTATGTTATAAAGCATGATTTTCCTACCTCATTCTCACCGAACCAGCTCACTGGGAAAACGCATGAAATGCTAGGAAACTTCATATGAGAAACATGTTTCCACTGAAACGCTGGGAAACTTCATACTTTCCGTGTGAAAACACTATTATTTAAGTTTTTCCCACCGACATCCAGGGGGAGATAGCCACTGAACATTTTTCAGTGGGAAATCAATGGGAAAATAGAGATTTTATAGTAATGAATGCATCAAAGGCTCTCAACAGCTGACAAATTAAGCAAATGGGGCATTCAAGTGATGACAGACTCTGTTTTCTGTGAAAATGCAATAATTGAGACTCATGATCACCTCTTCTGCCACTGTGGATATTCTAAATATGTACAAAATTATTGGTACCTGGCACAATGAAGTAGGTTGGTTGGCAAAGAAGGTGAAGAACAATAAACCAAGAAATTCTATACTTAGTTTTCTCTTCTCAGCAATTGTCTATCAACTTTGGATTGAGAAGACACATTGTGGGGCAAAACATAGTAATTGGGCACTATACCTAAACATGAGTTTACATAGATATAAGGACAGTCTGAGTTTATAACAGACTGGCCACTTAGAGCTTTTTAATGTTATTTTAGGCTATTTTTGAAGAATCTAGCTAAGTCCAAAGTTAGCTGTACATATTTGCTTACTAGTTAAATAAAATATTTTCATTTGACCAAAAATAAAGTGTGTGAGGTTCTACTTCAGAAATTAGTGAACTTAAAAGTATAAAATTTGGGTCTATTAATTGATGAAATAAAAAGAAATCTCATTGTACAACTTATTCCTTTGAATTCACCGATTTGTGAAATTAAAAGGCTTAAGTTATGTGAGGTACAAAATAAATCTCCTAACTTTTTACTGACTAGCGAATGAACAGGGGTTTGGCTGGTCTGTTGCCGTCCATGGGGAGACAAATTAGAGTACTACAAATTTTCCCACTCAGCTTTTTCCCCTGCTACAGTTTGTTACTCTTCCATTTCCCATCTACAGTAACTGCTCAACTCTTCAGAAAATTAGGTATATAGTGTCAAATTCCAAATTCCCATGATTCATCCGATTCTTGACGCTCGAATATTTCCTTTCTGTTAATCAATTCTGACATTGGCTGCCACTGTAACTTTATCAGGTCCAAGTTTCCACTATCTCTTCAACTTCAAGCTTTGTGATAACAATTCATGGCTATTCATTCTTTTGCCTTTTGCTTCAGTGGAATATTCTCTTCAGAAATTAACTTAATTTGTGTGTAATTAAGTACACTGTTAGAGTGTGTTTCATATGGAGGATAACATTTTTCAGAAAATATTTTTTAATTTTTTCATGTTTGATTGATCAAAATATTTTCTTCTGAAAAACAAGTTAAACATGAGTAGAATGACTTCCTGATGGAAGTAGAGAAAACTGTTGGGTGTGTGAAAAAAGTAACATATTGATAGCTGAAAAGAAAAAATAGCTACTTATGTTAGATTGTTAATGGTGTGAGGCCTTTAGAAAAACCACGGGGATAAGTCCAAAGTGAACAATATCAGTTTAGTCCAACAAAAACAAGTGACCCACCACCCCTTGACCATCTATGGTGCCCGTGACTTGCAAGTCGGAGTTTTATCATAAGAGCATCTAGTTGATGAGTAATTGAAAGTTCACTGGAAGTTCGATATTAATATCTAGGCATATGGAATTATCAGATATGAAACAGGATAATGAACAGGTAAAATTGGGGGAAAAGAAAAATGATGGAATTGTAGTTAATGAAATAGCAGGAAAACGGCAAACATGTTACGGAGTGGTGGGCGGAAAAAAAAAAAAAAAAAAAGAAATAAAATGGTTTGTGTTATAACTTTGAATTTTGCAAGGTGTTGTTAGATCATAAGCCGGAAGCGAAAATACATATGGATCATAACGGGTAGAAATGACTTTTATGTTGACTTCTTCATGCTTACCATTCTCATTTACAGTCATGATCTATAATATTTGAACTCTCTTTTGACTGTTTTTGATGTGCATATGTCATGGAAAAGTTCCCGGTGTGATTGTTTCGATTATCTATTAAATCTTGTCGATTCTATGTGTATTTATACTTACTTATTCGACCGTATTTATTTAAGGAAGAGCATTGCCAAATGATAATGGGCCATTACAGGATGAATCTGCCCTTGTTGTGTTGTGTGCTTTGAAGAAATGCTCGTTGATTTTATTCCCACCTCAAGTGGGATATCATCGTCTGAATATCTCGTCTTTGTGGTCCGTCAACTTTCATTGGGAGGTAAAATATTGCATTTTTTTCTTTAGTCTTTCTGAACTTTAGGTATTGATCCTTAATTAGAGAACTAAGCTGATATACAGGACAGCTCCCCACGGTTCACAAGTGTACATAGACATAGCATTTAAATCAGGCATGTGTGGGACTTCTAGCTTGACTACTCATACATTGTCAGCCCTCATTCTTTTGGTTTAAGCACAAGTTTATGATTAACTCTGTTTGTTATCATTAACTTGTTCTGTTTATAATCTGGCTCCTATAACTATCTTAGTCATCAGGAGAGTTTAGAAGTACCAAGACCATTCACATGATTGGAAACTATGACACATTCTTGCAATTTCATTATCCCTAATTCATGGATCTGAAGTATTCATTTATGAAACATACACTACCCAAAATTACCCCTATTACTAAGGTAATACAACACCTAAATAGCGTAAATGCATGTCAACTTAAAAAAAAAAATAGACTATTTCTAAAGCTGACTTTATAGCTTTTGCATATATAGTATCTGTACAAGAATAGGCCTTCTTCTGTTCTAACAGTGCAAATTCTTCTGCTCTAAACTGTAAACTGTCTTTGTATGCATCAGTCATCTCCTTATTGCTAAAATGTCATGTCCATCACTGCATCAAGTGAGCAATTTGTGGTGGAGTTACAAAAGCATGATTTTATGCGTTTCATCCAAACTACGAAATGTATTTCTACCCAGATAGCTTTGCTTCTCGTGGAGATTCTTAACTATTAAGACTTCTCTATTCGTCTGCTATTGCGAAGATGTATATTTATTCTATGTATCTTTGGCTAGACTACTCGATTGTGATAGGTGATGCAAACTATACTCTGGCAGGCAAAATTTTTTCGTTATGGTTCCATATGTTTAATTTCAGAACCATGCAAATCAGCTCATATTGTCCTATGATCTCAATTTGAGGCTTCACTGCATGGCCATCTGCAGAAAGTGCTAGAAAAGGCATGCTTAGCATATGGGGAACTGCTGATAAGGTATTTGTTCCCAAGTCTCCAATGTGAAACATGACTTGTTAATAGCAATGTTTGTAGTTAATGTTGGAAGGAGAGTTTCAGTTAAAAGTATTGTACTTTTAAATGAATATGGCCCCCCTGATGTTTCAGTTACCTGGGATCACCAAATATGATGATGCTGATGTTCATAAGTTGTACCGCCCGAATCTCTGGTTACTTCTCGGCACTGAAGGTCCAGAAGGTTGCCAATATTACGCCAAGGTGAGCTTCTAATTTCTGGTAAAACTCATTCTTAATTATTAGTCTGCACTCTGCATGCGTGTCAGTTTGTTCTTCCTTGTTGTATGTTAACCTGATTTTAATGTTTCCTCTCTTCACAAGCTGTTGATGTGTGTCAACAAAAGGTTCAGTAATCATGTATCAGACTTGAAGATTATCACAGTGTAGTCCTTCCTGGTTGGTATAACTGTAGCTTTTGAACCATTTTTTTTTTTTTTGCGAGACCATAAAATTTATCCAAATTCCAAAGCATATTGATCAATCACTAGTACACTTGGTTCTCATTCCTTGAATTATTATTGCCTTAGTCAATACTCCGACAACATTCAATATTATTCACTAGATTAAAACAGGGCTATAATGCCTAATTCGGTTTTCTTTTGTCAACCATAATGAGGATGCAAATTAACGGCTATTTCTTGGAAAGCCCGTTAGAGGTTATTTGAGGCTTATTTTTCTCCTTCTGCTTGACTATTCAGAGTTTTTGATAAATAATTTATATTTCAAATTTTCAGCTTGTTTGACAACATCTTGCTCAAATAGGATTAAACTACATGGTAACAATTGTAAGAACATTAAGAATTATGTGCATCTTTGGGGCAAATTTTTTTACTGAAGCACTGGTCAGTGGTCATGCCAGTAATCACCTTCCTAAGATTTCTAGTCATCTGAAATTGCATGAATCATGAAAAACAGGAATTAAGTGGACGAGTTAAGGTTTTAAAGGTGGATTCTGTGGATACAACGGGTGCTAGAGATGCTTGTGTAGCTGGAAATTGGAATATTGTCACAATTAGTGCTCCATTATACTTTCTTTTCTTTTGTTTGTTGAGTAGTCACTTCCCTTATTAACTCCTTCACCTTCTCTATTATCTCTTAAGTACCTGGCGTGTGAAATGCTTCTTTCACCTGCTAGATTCTGTTTCTTGTGTGCATTAGAATCTGCTTATTCAGGACGTAGAAGATTGAACGACATAAGATTATTTGAGTGTAGATGTGTATATTCTACTCTAAGATTGAAACTTCTTATAATTAGGTACGAAAATAATTAATTTGCTTGTACGATCTAGCGGTAGAAAACAGCTAAAAGATTAATATTTGGCACAATTATCTTGCAAACTAAGTACTAAAGGGTGGACCACCATACAAGCAAATGATTCAATGGAACCCGTTTTGTCAGGCCAACTGTTTTTAAGCAAATTAGATATAGAATATATACTATGATCGACCAGTTCGGCACATATCTGATCATAATATATTGGCAAAGGCTTCAAAACTTAAGGCAAAAGTTGCTGGCACAAGAAAAAAACTAGCCACGTCAATTAGGTGCCAGTACGCTCATTTGAAAGCATATGAATAGGAATAATTGTGGATTTTCATCATATAGTTTAACTCTTGCAATGAATTTGGAGAGGTTTGCGCTGATCTAGGAATTGCTTCATATCCATTAAAGAAAATGTTATACCTAGCCTGTATTAAAAAACACAGTTCAAGTATCAACTTTTTTTGAGTTTCCGATGTGAGAGTTTCCTACCTAAATTATTAACAACTAGTTTGCAAAACACACCTCAAAACTGATAGTTGAGGTGTATTTTGCAAGCTAGTTGGTGATAGTTTAGGTACGAAAAGTGAATAAGTGATAGTTCAGTTGTGTTTTGCAAACTAACTCATGATAGTTTAGGTAGAAAACTCTCACATCTGATAGTTCAGGTAAGAAACTCAAAAAAAGGTGATACTTGAGGTGTGTTTTTTTACCCTTAACCCATTATTATATGATGTTTGGTGGATTAAATCTCGATACATTTAACAATGAGAAGTTATTGAGATAGGAAATGTTCAACATGTCATTTTAAAAGCATGAGAGAGGAGCAATAGCGCTTGAGTGTTTTTTATGATATGCGTTAATTATTTTTCCCTTTATTGTTTGATGCAACTATGCTTATTAATCAAATATTGGAAACTTTTAACTAATTTAGATGCACAAATTCAACTTGGCTTTCATTTGGGGTTTGTCCTCTCTTTTTATGATTCAAGATGACAGTATAGCCTGTTTAATACTACTAGTTATGATTTATGAGTCTGAATTATTATAGGATGAAAACAGCTCCAGCACAAAATGTTATAATAACTGACCACGTATGGATGCACATTATTCATCACTTTGGTACATTGTTGTATTTGAAAGTAATCCTAATTCTTGGTTTCAGATACAATTTCTTTAATTGGTCCCTCAAGTATCTCAATTATGAATTTGTTATTTCCGTTAATGATCTTTGATTATGGATGGCTATCTCTCTCTCTCTCTCTCTCTAGACCCTTTTAGAGTTTATCCACAAAACGTCCATGTCCTAAGGCTAAGGGTATCCATACTTTATTAGAGATCTCCCCCTTTATAACTCCAAAATAAGTCATTTTCTTGGATCTAAGTGACTGAAAATTAGACTAATCACAAAGAACAACAAACTTTGCCATATTCATTAGAAAAGATTTGTAAATAAAAAACAATAGTTAAAGAATGGCTGAGGCTGAAGATCCACAAGACATAGCTGATCGAGAACGAATCTTCAAGCGTTTTGATGCAAATGGTGATGGACAAATCTCTGCATCAGAACTTGGAGAGACCTTGCAGGCCCTGGGTTCTGTTACTCCTGAAGAAGTTAAGTATATGATGGATGAAATTGACACTGATAAAGATGGTTTCATTTCCTTTCAAGAGTTCACAGATTTTGCTCGAGCCAACCGAGGCTTGATTAGGGACGTTGCTAAAATTTTCTAGTTTCCTCTTTGAATATATCTCACCATTTTGTTATGGATTTAATTTATATGCACTGTCTATTAGTGTATTTTAACATGTAGTAGGTATTTGCCTTATTTTCCTGATTATTTTTTCTCATTTAATGGGTGGTTACTTGTAGTTTTGTTTAGGCAATATGATAGTGTGAAGATTCTTTTATTCAGTCAGGGTATAGAAGTTAAAGTCGATATCGGTCCATCAAGAATTTCTCCCGTCTTTTTTTCTTGTTAAAGAAACCGTTTAATTTTTAGTTAAACTGTAACCTCCATTTTGCTTACATCATATTGAGGTGGACTGTATGTATCTTTTTTCATTTAATTTGTGTGGTATACAACAAAATTTGTCGTTGTTTTTTCATCCTCTTTCCCTCCTATTGTGATTTGTGACAGCGTGCAGCAACAAGTTTGTCTAATCTTATATTTGGATTTATTGTTTGGGTCCCATGTGAGGGTTGAGCTGTCTTGGTTTCTTCCGTGCCATATAATTGCAAGTTGACCTGAATTTTGTTCGTTGGGCATGGCATAATGTTTGCACTTTCTGAACCATTCTGTCTTAATTATCTAACCTAAATTGGATCGATCAACTTCTGTCGTTGTTTTAATAAAGAATGACGTATTTGTGCACGATGAGTAGAGAATAGGCATGAGGGAATATGATATCGAATTGGATATATGGATGAGAATCTCTCTTCTTTTCTACTTTTTTTTTTTTTTCCTTCCAACGCGCACACATACAGGGATAAATGCAATATTTAGACATTGTGAGTTTTGAACTGAAAGAGCATATTTAAAATGTTTGCCTAACGCGAGAAAGTTTAATAGTTAAAGAGATTTGGATAAACCAATTTTGCATATTGCGTGATTTAGAATTTGGTGACCTACTGTGGATTGTGGGATACTGCTCCTGTATTTTTAACCTGAATGGTACTGAAAAAAGGTAGTGTGGGACAAAGTTTTCTTGGAGGTGAAAGCAGATAATAAGAAGAAAGAAAAACATCAAAGGAAATAATAAGAACTGCCCACCAATTTACTCTTTCACTCACCAAGTAGTAATACAGAATTACATATCTAAAGTAGGCTGACTATGGGCCTGCCTAAGATAGCCAAAATACAAGGCATTTAGAAAGTCCAAAGGAAAGATTAACTTGCAAGTTGCAAACAAGAAAAGAGGTTAAATCTGGTAGAATGTTTCTTCTCTAATCTTGGAAAAAAGAAAATCCATATTTTTTCCTCAGAGTTGGGCAAGAAACCAGTATGTACAAACACAGAATTATTAAATTAGGCACTTTTATCTACACGTTAAAGAGCTTACCAGTTATTGTCACACTACACTTTTTCCTTTCAAGTTGAATGAGGGAATGCCAAAGCAAGGATAAAAAATTAAGATTCACCCTTTTGTTCAACAACGATAAAGGTCATCGTCGTCAAACTCTGTAACTCCTAGCATTGCCAAAGCTAAATGACTCTTCATTTCACTTCTAGTCTGCTGCGATTGGTTGTAATCAATTATACAGCCGTTACTGGGCAAAATATTATTCTTCCTGTTGATGGAATCAGATTCTCTGCCTCTCAACATGTCAATGATCTCATCAATGTCAGGCCTTCGAGATTCTTCACTGTGTATGCATGCTGCTGCTGCTTGAACCATCCGAGATATTTGGTGCAAATTCTTTCGAGGAAATTTAAGTCTTGGATCAAGAACCTTTTCAAGAACATTTTGCTGTAGTAGTGGCTTTGCCTGAACAGGAGAAACATCAAAATTTAAAAATCTGCATAGAAAGTTGGTAATGCCCAATTTAACATCTTCTAAATTTTGAAGGAAAATCTAAAGAAGGATAGGGAAGTAACAGAGACTTAGATATCAAAATAAGGCCAAATTGAAGATAAATATGAGGCAACCACATACCCACAAAACCAAGTTTTCTTCTCCTGGTCCTCTTTTCGCTTCTATTGGCTTCCGTCCAGTTAATAGCTCCAACAGGACAACTCCAAAAGCATAAACATCAGTTTTATCAGAAACTTTACCATGCTGAAAATATTCTGGAGCTAAGTACCTGCAAGTTTAGTTTCAAACCCTGGTAAAATGTAGGAAATTTTTTTGTTGTTAAGCAACATCAGGAACTTAGTCATTGTTATGCTAAAGAGTTTCTCCAGATAGAAATCATACCCAAATGTTCCTTTAACAGTTTTGCAAAGGAAAGGTACTGAAGGTGCAGGAGTCCATGTAGCTAAGCCAAAGTCACACAACTGCATAGGTCAACCAACAATTAGCATATAGCACAACTGACTAGTAGTATCCAAGGGTTTTAGGGTGAAAATCATAGTAGATTAAGATTTACATCCCGGCCGAGACAAAATAAAAGAAGGTGATTTTCTTCCCATCTACCTAAGCATTTATGATAGAATCGCTCAGTAATGGTGGAATAGTCGAGCTGCGAGCGAGCGGGCCCAAAAACCAACATTATTAAAAATATTACTGTTGGCTAGTAGATCCACCTAAGATATTGACAACAACCTAATTGAGATTTTTATACGATGTCCTTTTCATTACCTTGGGTGTCTTCTTGGATGAAAGAAGAATGTTTGAGGGCTTGATGTCCCTGTGAACGACACACCTCTCTGTCCCATTATGCAAGTACCCAATTGACTCTGCAATGCCAACAGCCACCTTATACCTAGCACACCATGTTAGTGCTGGACCACCTTTACCTCCCCTCTTCTTCCCTGTCAAGTAATTGACTAAATTTAAATCCAACTTAAATACCGTACATCAAATTAAAAAGTAAAGGAAAGCAAGAAATATTTTTACCGTGCAAATACCGCTCTAAACTTCCACCAGATACATATTTATACACCAGAAATAAACCCTCCTCTGGATCAATGCAAAAACCCACAAGAGGAACAATGTATGGGTTATGAAGAGAACTAGCAATCATCAATTCTCTACAAAAAGCCTTTGGAGACTCCTCATCCTCCATATCTAAACGCTTAATCGCAACTGTAGTCCTCAAAAATCCCACTCTTCCTCTGAAAACATAGCTCAAGGCTCCTCTTCCCAAAACTCTACCTATCCAAATTCAAGAAACATAAATCAAAACACATCACAAAAATCCAATTCAAGAAACACAATTGAAACAGATGAATGGCAAAAAATAAAGGGCTTTTTCATTTTTGGCCTATCGGCCAAAATTAATTACTGGGGCTAGCCAAAACCTATACACTGATTATGTATACTATATGTCTATTTATGCGTATTGTATGTATATTATACCCCTCCGGCTCAATTTATGTGACATAGTTCATATTTCGAGAGTGAAAATTCTTTATTTTGACCGTGAATACAATCTTTACGATTTTGAAAAATAATTTATATATTTAGAAACTGCATAAAAGTACTATAAGTCACAAATATTAACAATTTAAAGTATCTAAAGGGCATACCAACAAACCGCATTCAAAAAATTTCTTGTTTGACTCTTGAAAAGCAAAAAAGTGTCGCACAAATTGGGTATGTATTGTTATACTTAATATAGAAAACATATACATTTACCGGCTATTATGTTTTAGAGTTCCAAAAATGTAATTATCCCAAGAAAGAAAAAATCATGAAATTGACCGTACCTTTAGAAAAATTTCTAGTAGCAGAAGCAATCTCATTATAGCTGAACCTAATCAATGAGTTCACAACGGGAGAAATATTCCTCTCTAAAGACTCAACTTTCCTCCATTTCATCTCTTTCAACTTAGGATCAGTCAAACCACTATCCAAATTCACCATCAACACAGTAGCAGAATTAGAAGTACGACCATGATTCACATTCATTGACTGATCAACTTCAACTTGAGTACATAAAGTGAACCTAAAAGAGGAATGAGCTGAATGTGGATCAGCATTACTCAACTCTGGACCACCACAACCTCCAGCTTCTGCTAATAACCAAGCTTTATTATGCTCCAAATGAACTGAATTCTTGCCATTTTTATCTTCATTTTGATTCTTGATAGCTATTCGACGTCTTCGAGGTGGGATAATACAGGCTAAACCCAAATCCCAAATCATTTTGTAGATTAAAGACTTGATTTTTAGCTCATAGTGATGATCAGTGTTAGTGGTTAAAGTTTGAGTGTTTGAAGACTTGTGATGAGGGTCTAGAGAGTCAGTACAACTACTTGGGGAATACCCCATTTTTTCTCTTTTCGTGAATTGGATCTCAAAAAGCTACACGAAAACCAAGAAACTAACAGAAAGAAAGAATAAATAAAGAGAGAGAGCGAGCAACTTTGCTTGAAGGAGAGGAGAGAATTAAATTCCTGGATAGAGAAAGAAATAGAGTCTTGGACAATGAGATGGAATTTATAAAGGAAATTGTGAAAATAATGTTTGGCCATGAATATTCCTTTTGAATTTGAAAAAACACTTAAAAGCTTTTTTTTTAATACATTTAAATAATCAATATTTTGAATTTGAAAAACACTTAAAATCTCTTTTTTTACTTTCTGTATAATTAAATAACCAATAATCTTTGCAATAACTATAACTAAACACAACTTCAAAATTCCAAACAAAGTGAATAATATTTGATTTTCACGACCACTACTTAGTTTCCAACTTAACTCTTACTCAATAAATGTGAAGAGAGATCATTTTGGTGAAAAAGAGAGTAGTATTAATTGAGATCAAAGAATAAACAAGGATAAATTGGTCAAATTATCTTTTTAATTAATGTTTTCTTAAGAAACGTGTAAAAAAAATATAACAAGGACCGGAGGGAGTATTTTTTGTCTAGATATTAAATATGTAAATTTTATTTAATTTTTTTTGAAGAACTATACTCAAATTTATATCAAAAATCAAGTATTTTGATCTTTCGTGTTCCGAACATTTCACATAAATTGAAACACAAACTAGGAATTGAGAAACTTATAGTAGCAAGTCCTCGTAGAACGAGAGTCTAAATCAGTTAGGTCAGTGAGTTTCGAAACAAAAATGATATACACTCCATATACTAGTTATCAAATATGCAAATTTTGTCAGCAAAGGCTGTGGTAAAGTGATAGGTACTCATCGTTAATTAAAGGTCTCGAATTCAAGGCCGTACAGAGTCGCCTTTATTAAATTTTTAAAAACTTTAATATCAAAGTTCTTACACGTCCATCCACTACTTCTAAAGAAATTTTGGAGAAATGGTGAGAAATGCAAGAGAGAGGAAAGAGTGAGACGCTACCTGACCTAAAATAAGACAAAACCCATAAGACAAGCTTTACCCACAAGAAGACGATTTCTTCATAATGGGCTAAGGGAGTAGGAGAGACTGCATTTTGACAAAAAACAGAGGGATGCTTGGTCTTTTGGATATTGACTTTTTTGTTTTAACAATTTAATATTTGGAAAAATTCCATAGTTTTTGATAAGCACAGAATTCGTTGATTTGATTAGTTCAAATTTATGTCGATAGGCCCATTAAAAATTTGTTTTTTCATTTTTAGATTTCAAAGTCGAGACGTTTAGTTAAGCGTTTAAGGAATTTCATTAATGCTGCCACACTTTTAGTAGTGAGTATCGAAATGAAATCGCTGAAGAAAAGCTTAATCAAAGTGTGAACATATTTAAAGAACCAGCTTGAGTGGGGACAGAGATTGTGGGACAAGGAGTAAAAATGTGAAGCAAAAGGGCAATTGGGGGCTGACAGAGACTATCAAATTATTAAGCACTAATTAATTAAGAATCAGAAAAGATGATGAACGTAGTTTGGTAGCCCAGTCATTCCCCAACTACCCTTCTTTGCAGTTGAGGTGGCACCTCTTTTGTCGTCAGAAGACTGGAGTTTGGGCCACTAATAAACCAATATGGTGAATACTCTGTAACCAGGTTCTTCAGGTACCCCTATAATATAATTTTAAAAGTAAAAGTTGGTTGTGATACATATCGAATTACAAATTACAAACATAATGAAACATTCGTGTTGTGACAATTTATTGAGACAATTTACTTAGTAGGATTTTAATATCTCCATGAATATCGAGTATCGGGGTGGAGGGTTAGAAGGTTACTGCGTGGATCCTTTTTCCCTGCCAGGAGTACTAGTAGCTTTTTTACATCTACTTATCCTTAGATCTCTAGGGTTACCTGCTTGTTTAATTGAATTCTGTTTATCTTATTATCTTGTTGTTTTTATTGTCTTTTAGTACTGATGTCTTTTCATCTTTCTTGAGCCGAGGATCTATCGGAACATTTTCTCTATCTTTACAAGGTAGAGGTAAAGTTTGCGTACACTCTACTCTCCCGCATCTCACCTAGTGGGATTATATTGGGTATATTTTATTTTATTTTGGTTGTTTATCTTTTGTGTTTCTTTTTCATTTCTTTAGAGTTAAGAGTGTTTCAGTGTACACCGGAGAGGATGACGAAAAAGATCGAAGGAAAGATTTTCGAATTAAAGATTTTGGTTAAATTTGAACATCACACCGAAACTAATGCGGTGCGAAGGTACAATCACTAAGTGGCAACTTACAACTCCAATCTCATCATGTCGCATGTTTATATTTACTAGTCTCTCTGCACGTGAGTTGCACGTGAATTTCATCTTACTTTTTTTTTACATAATATATGTCAAACATAATTAATATTAATACGCATACATATTTGAAAAATATTTAAATTAGTTATAAATTACAAAGTTAAATATACCAATAGACAGCATTGTCGCTCTAACTTTAATATTTTTGATGAATAAAGTCAAAGGGCATACCCCCATCAACTATATCTATGTTCGTCTAACAATCAGACTATCAATTAAATTTTGGTATATTTCCCTTTTAAAATTTGATTGCTCCTCCTCCAATACACGATGCCGGAGAAGTGTTCTTTGATCAACTTTGACTTCTCTATAGCAATATCAATTTCGTTAAGTTAATTTCTTCGGCTATAGCAATATCAATTTCGCTCTGGGCATAATTAACTTCTCCAAGTTAATTTCTCTTTCCTGAAAAATTCAAGCTTCTCTTTTTCTGTTTTAATAAAGATGTCATGCATAGAATCTCCAGCTTCATCATACACGCGAATAAATAATATTTATGCCCCGATAAGTGTTAAGAGTTTAAATTACGTCAGTAATTATGATAAATTGCATAATGAGTATTTTTTTTATCTACTGAATGAATATTAAGTAATCAAGTACGATAAAATTAAGGAAAAGGGTCCAAATATGCTCATGTATTATTCAATATTACAATTTCTTATTTTTCAGTAAGATCTTAGAGCTTGATATCCATAGTTCTTTCTTTACAATAGCATTGTCACAACAAGGAAACCTTCTTTCTCTCCCATTTAACTAAATGGAATTTAGATATAGGAAACATAAATTTAAAATAAAATTGTTAGGAACTTTCGAGATATAATGGACGTTAATTAATGAACCTTTTGAAGTAAAAGTCACTGCTTTTGAACGGTCCACATTAATCAGCCACAGAAATTAATGTTTTATTTTTCATGTATAATTAGTCACTCAAAGCTTTATTTTATTGATATGTTTTTTACGAAACTGTGTACAACACGATGAGAAGTGCATCCTTACCCAGTACTTGTACCTTCCCATCACCGAAAATGTTCAAGTCATTATTCAACTCAGAAATTGAATTATCCGAACTCTCAATAACTCGAGCAAAATTACAAACATTATCAGGACCAACCTCTTTGTTTTCCCCACAATTTTGGTAGTTTTTCACCAAAGGGAACCTTTGAAGACCAGTCATTAGACTTGAGATACTGGTCAGTAGGAGCCCAAGTATTCCCCAATGAATTATTAAATAACCTTCCAGCCACTAAAGATATATTAACCCTATATGTAGTATCAAACTCATTCTTCAATAGTTGCATATTTATATCAAAATTCACAAACTAAGCCACATTAGCAATTAAAATAGAGTAATAAACAAAGAAAGAAGAAAGATTCAGCGAAAATTCAATACCACGCCAGATTTCAAAGACAAAGGAAAACGTAACCAAAGAGAATTTGGAATGGAAGTCAAAGTATATGCTAGAATAGCAGCACAGGATGCAAATGAACAGGAATGCACTACAGTTATGGAAGAAAGCCGGAGAGACGCGTATGCCAGCCATAAAAGGTGGCAACTCTTGGCATAAACCTGTTAGGCATTACATATATTGGATTAGGCATTAGATTTTTTTTTCTTCTTAAATAGAGTATTTAAGTTATCTAAAAAGGTACTTAGACTATTTAAGTTAGACTATTTAAGTTATCTAATAGGGTAGCTTGAAGACATAAAGCTTAACAGATACTCTAGCTTGACTCCAGCCAAAGAGAAATTTAACCATCAATATTGGGGAAAACTGGAAAAGTAATACCATTTAAGAACATTTGTTAAAAAACTAAAAGGATAAATATTTAACTTAACTGTACCTAGTGAGTTGAAACAAAGAAGGGGCAAGATTTGCTCAATAAGACCATATGATGTACCTATTGAAAAAATGTACGACGTATTTATTAGCAACGAAATAAAGGACGGGTAATCTTAATTGAAGAGTTAAGCGTTAGGATAATGTTACATTGGATGCAATTAAATTTGTATAGAAAAGAATTACAATTTTATAGAAGTTTGTTCCAAACAAACACCTTACTTCTGTGAATGTGACTCGGGACATTTAATTATAGGTGACTTTTAAGTTTCAAAATTGTGTGGAGGTAACTCAAGTTTTTGTTTATTGGGCAGAAGTGATAATTTTTTGATTAGTGATTGAGGAGTTTTGGACTTGCCCAATAGTTTTGTTTTTAACACTTTGACCCTAAGCTTTATTTTTAATACTTTGCTCTCAAGTTTTATTTTTAACACTTTGACCCAACTACTATAAACCCTAAAATACCAAAATGGGGTAAAAGAAATTGTCGCCAATAACTCTGTTTTTGCTCTTTTTCCCTCCATTCTTATGATGTCAAACATTCTTTGAGTCGGTGAACATAACTGCTTTATTCGATGCCACAAACAGGAGGTTTGCAGAAAAATTTCATGAGAGGGGTATGGAGTTCATCGACTCACCAAACATCTTTGTTCCTTCAGTTGAATTTTTTTTTTTTTCCAAAATTTATCAACTTGGGGAACAAGTTATTGGCCCATCAAATTGCCAACTATAAGTTCAGCGTCATCGGTCTCGGTGTAGTTGTGACAGTCGATCTGCAAAGTAGATCTTGTACTTGTAGACTTTTTGACCTGGACAAAATACCTTGTCCACATGCGACGGCAGTGCTTCGGGTCCAATATGGTGACGACTTTGGAAGGCAGATTTATGAGTACTCATCTCCATATTATAAGGTGGAGAATTACATAATTGCATATTGTAAGGAAATTTGTCCTATGCTTTCTGAAGAATCTTGGGAAGTTCCTTTAGAGATTTTAGAGAGAGAAATACCTTCTCCATATGTTGATCCAAGCAAACCCGGAAGAAGGCGGACAAAGAGGTGGAATTGGGGAATCATTGCTAACGAGGAAAACAGCTGGCCACAAAAAAATAACCTGTCCAAGTCGAAATGCCCATAGTTGTAAATTGCATTGTGTTATAATAATAGTTATCCGTTGGAACTTTGTGACATTTTAATATTATTCTTTCTTAGCATGGTAATTTATGATCGTGTTCAAATCATAAATGTATGTATTCTTGTTAATAAATTGTTGTACAGTTTCCAATAAGTAATGAATCTGTTGCAACAGCTCTGTAACTTGTTGGGTTTTATCCAACAAGTAATAGGATTTATTGCAGCAACTAGTAACTTGTTGCATTTTATCCAACAACTGACAGGCCTTGTTGCAACAACTAGTAAGTTGTTGAACATATTACAAAAAATGAGAGTTTTTAAGAAGTATCAAATCTATTGCAGCAACTAAGTTACATGTTGGGATTTTTCCAACTAAGTTATATGTTATAACTTGTTGTGTTTTATCCAACAAGAGTAAGGACTTGTTCAACAACTTACTCACTTGCTGCAACAAATACTACACTTGGTGCAACAGATACTACAATTGTTGCAACTGATACTACACTTGTTACGACAGATACTATAATAGCTACAACTGATACTACAGTTGTTGCAACTGATACTATACTTGGTGCAACAGATATTACAGTTGTTGAAACAAATACTACTTGGTTCACCCATATTTAGTGATCAACAAAGGGAATCAACCATATTTAGTGATAAACAATGGAAATCAACCATATTTAGTGATCAATATATATACTTAATCAATTTGATGTATTTTGAGTCAGGAAAGATGATCTACTAAGTCAGTATACACTAAATCGAGTTATCATTAGAGTAAATTGATGTGAACTACTTGAATCACACATATTTAGTGACAAACAAAGGAAATCAATCATATTTAGTGATCAATGTGATATACTTAATCAATTTGATGTATTTTGAGTCAGGAAAGGTGATCTACTAAGTCAATTTGCACTAAATCGAATTATCATTAGAGTGAATTGATGTGAACTGCTTGATTCACCTATATTTAGTGACAAACAAAGGAAATCAACCATATTTAGTGATCAATGTGATATACTTAATCAATTTGATGTATTTTGAGTCAGGAAAGATGATCTACTAAGTCAGTATACACTAAATCGAGTTATCATTAGAGTGAATTGATGTGAACTACTTGATTCACCCATATTTAGTGACAAATAAAGGAAATTAACCATATTTAGTGATCAATGTGAAATACTTAATCAATTTTATGCATTTTGAGTCAGGAAAGATGATCTACTAAGTCAGTATGCACTAAATCGAGTGATCATTAGAGTGATTTTATGTGAACTACTTGATTCATCCATATTTAGTGATAAACAAAGGAAATCAACCATATTTAGTGATCAATATGATATACTTAAGTCACAATGCAAGTATATTGTTGCAACAACTAAGTATATCGTTGCAAAAAAAAGATCCATATGTTCCAACAGATTCCTTACTTGTTGCAACATCTTCAGCAACTCTTGGATTATTTTTAACAGATTAATTATCTATTGCAACAGATTCCTTACTTGTTGCAACATCTTCAGCAGTTGTTGGATTATTTACAACAAATTAATTATCTGTTACAACAGATGATGTATCTATTGTAGCATATTACGAATCTGTTGCAATAGTTTACATATGTCATAAATGTTATTACGTATCTGTTGCAACATATTACGCATCTGTTGCAACATATTACGTATCAGTTGCAACAAATTCTAATATGAACTCTTTGGTTTTATCCAACATATGGGAAGCTATTGCAACAAATAATAAATATGTTGCAATAACTTTTTCACATCTGTCGCAACATTTTCATTAGTTGTTTTATTTTTACCAACAGATTAGGTATCTATTCCAACATATTTGTGACTTGTGTAAAACTACTGAAACAACTTAAACTATATATAAGGTACTGAACATAGAATATATATTTAACAATATTACATAATGTCTTCATCCACCATAATTCAAATGCAAACAAAACATAAGAGAATTTTTTTAATGCAAACATAACATAAGAAAAATTGTTTGTCCCCCATATTAAGGCCCCAACACCTTATCAATAATTCCCCAAGCCCACCTCAATTGCATCCTTTCCACAGTATTGTCACTCAATAAAGTATCGGCCTTGGTCATATTCGAGCGGGTAAGCTAAGCCTCAACAAAAGCAAGTGACCAGGAAGCACATGCCCTATTGGTCTCATTGCGGGGGATATTCTTCTTCCGATCAAACTCTCATGATTCATTCAGCAACTTTTCAGGTAAGTGTGAGAACATGCCACTCTTCTTTAGCAACTTGGGGAATAAATCCAATACCGGTTGCATGTGGCAGAAGAAAGCACTATCTTCATTTCATGGGATGTTGCAATCATAAGCATTTATGATACCCTCCTCAATGATGATCTCAAGAGTGATAAAATGGTTGTCATTAATATTCACGACAAATATGATCCTTTTGGCACCAATCTACTCGCAGCACCTGGGTAGGGTATACTACCTCTGGGATAAGAGACCATCATCGTCCCATCTAAAGAAAGCGAGTCTTTCCTTATAGGGCACATCACCCTTATGTGTAGCCTCATTGGTCAGCTCTAAGTACTTGTTGCGAATGCGATGGTAGAAGTTGAGGTCCATGATTCTATCAGAGGAATCATAGTGCTTAGGGAAATTGAGCTGCCTCATATGCATCAGAAACAAGATTTCATCTACATACTGCAGTAAAAGTATCAAAATAGTCAGTCACTTGCTGCAACAGGTAGTTTACTTGTTGGAACAACTAAGTATCTTGTAGCAACAACTTAATAACCTCTTGGAACAACTAGTTAACTTACTACAACAAGTTTAACAAAATAAAGGACTTGTTGCATGATACGCTCAAATTACACCTTTTATTAGTGTAAAGCAGACGATGTCAAATATAGTAACCCAACAAGGTTGGGGTCGAATCTCACAGGGAATATGGTGTGAAAAGGTTACTAAAATCATAGAATGCTGTATTTAGGTCTAATGTCTTACTGCGATGAATTTGTAGAAAGTTGGTTTTTTTTATGACTATTTGCTAAATAATTGCTTTGGATTGTAATGTATGGTAAAAGAAACTAAGGTTGTGTCCCCCTCAGATAAAGCGTATGATCATGGGTATTGATGTTGATATACTTCTAATGGATCATCGTATGAATGCACTTAATCTCTGTTATGCGAATCTCTACTATTTCCCAATAAATAAAGATTATTTCTTTCTATGATTTTCCTAAATATAAGAAAGTTGATATGAAGAACGGTTAATTATGCCAAGTAAATTCCTCCTATTTCCTAAGTGAATTTATTAAATAAGGGATAACACCTTGAGTTCTTGTTACTAGTTCTTACGAAACCCTAATTATTTTTCCAAATAAATCAAGGTTTACAGCGTTAGCTAATGTTTGCAACCACTAACTATTAATGAATAGCAAAGAACAAGTAAATCCTAACAATCCATTATGCATATATCAATCACAATTCCCAATCACAAAACACCCATCTTTGGGTTCACAACCTTAGTAAGGGTGTTTAGTTACTCATGACAAAGGAAAAAGAATAAAATATTGAAGAATTCATACTTGCTTACTTTGGATGACAAAAGAAATTAATAATACTGGAATTGATGTTTCAAAGCTCCAAAACAAAGGAATATTCAATGCTCTAAGTCAAGAGTCAAATTATAACAGCTGATAATAAATAAAATCCTACATTAGACTATTTATAGGTTTCAAAAAGGTAAAATTACAAAATTTGCATTTAAGTCCCCCAACGGCAACTTATACGGTCCGTATAATATTACACGGACCGTATAAAGTTGTACGGCCACCAATCTTCAGTTCTTTAGCAAAAAAATACGAGTTGATTTACACGGTCCGTATAACATTACACGGCCCGTATAACTTGATCGTAAAACTCCCTCTTCAGATGCAGCTTTCTGTCTTGCTTAATATCCTTTGACACGAGCAACTATACGGCCCGTATAATATTGTACAGTCCGTATAAGTCACTCGTATATCCACATCACCAAGTTCAACATTTTGTTAAAGTCTCCTTCTTCAATACGGCCAAAGACATGGTCCGTATAACTTTGGACGGACCGTGTAAGTCGACTTGTGTGCAACTTCACTAATTTTTTAGCTTTTGATCCTTAACTCCATGATTTACCTGAAACGCAACAAAAACACATCAAAACGACACATACGTGCTCAAAAATAAGTAAAACTTCTCATAAAAGGTATCGAATGTGCCATAATTTTACCGCACATCATGTCACGACCCTAACTGCCGATCGTGTGGGCACCTACCTTATTATCACTAGTAGGTGAACCCTTACCCATTAATCCATTAATAATTAGCAATTTCAACTTCTTTAGTCATTTATTAACAGTCAATAGATAAGTGAATTAATGAATAAATAAAACAAGTCATAATTAATAGACAATGTAAGTGCGGAAGTCTAACTATTACACCCCGAAAATCTGAAAGTCATCGTACAAGGACTCCAACCAACAATGTCTAAAGAATGAAGTATAGCTCAAATATAATAACAAATAATGTCTGGAATGAAAGTAGACATCTGAAAGGAGAGATCTTCAGGTGGCATGGAATGAATAGAAGCTCAACCTCGGATGCGATCGAGCAAACTAGCTTCAAGCTAGAGATGGTCCTGGATGAAATCTCTAGAACACAATTCTCGCACTCAAAAAGGGTGAAAACAAGGTAGTATTAGTACAAACATTATATCTTAGGTAAGCATCATAGGGCGACAAAGATCAGTTCACGCATATAAGTATAAAATCAACAAGATAAACAGATAGGCACTTAATACTTAAGTCCAAGTCACAGAATATCCCATAACCAAATCACAACCCAAGATGAAGCTACTAAACCCCAAGTCTATCAAGTCTCAATAATCTCACCTGATAATCACAAGTCCAAGCTCCGACCCTAGGTAGAGTCACTAATCTACAATTTAACTCAGTTAATGATCATATTTATATCACAATAGGCATTCAACATCCACACCAAAATCAGAAACAAACGAGCATATAATAATGCAGAATAAAATGAAATGATGTGCAATGCAAAATATGATGAAGTGCATGCAATGCACTAGCCAAATACACACATGCTCACTAGTGACATTGCCCAGAAGTCATGACCTGCAGGGGACCCATGGTGTCCATGTACAACTCGTTTCGGATACTTATCAGACCCAAGCCATAAATCCTCCGCTCTGAAAAGAACCTCGGACGCGAATCCACATCATGTACCATTTATTTTCGGAACGAACCTTGGACCACGAGCTCACAACTAGTATCAAATAGTATCATAAGTTCAACAAGAAGATTGTATTAACTTCTTCACTAATTTCAGATCACAATGTATGTCTCCACGTATTCAAGTTCATTAGTATGTATGGACTATGAACAATAGTAATATCAATGTCAAACATAAGGCATCATGCCACAAGTCTTTCATGAATCGTTACCGAGCCATTTCCATCATGTATGAGTGTAAACATGGTAAATCAACGCAAATAGAGTAGCGATGAAGGTACAAGTCACAAAGTCACAAGTCATATCAAGACTTAGATCAAATCAATAGTGAAATGGATCATACAAACCGTCTCACCCAGCATAAGAGTCTGTGTCCCTCTTTACTTCCATACATAGCAAGTGTGTCTCTCAACTAAGTCTTATATCACCAAGATGCTACATTTTTCTATATACTATCGTCAACAATAAATCATACATCAAGTTTTCATCTACGTACTATCATAAATATATAAATCACAATTCAGGTCTAAACTAGTATCCTTCCTGTCTCCGATGATTCGTGTCACAATAAGAGAGAATTAAGTACAACACGACAATTTAGGTAACAAGTCCAATCACAATAACAGGGCAACGAGCCACCATCAACAACAATCCACCTAATAGAAATTCATCCCGAATCGCCACAGTATAAATACAACTACACCTCATATTTCAGTACATAAAGTAATGGCGACGAGCCCACAAAATTTGAAGTCATACCAACCTAGCAAGTATCCAACCAAAACACTATGTCTGAAGACCTAACCATGCTTTCTCCCATTAATTCTACACAATGCATACGTTTCGCTAATCAAAGTCTAACTAAAGTAAGTCGTAACCTACCTCGAATGCAGAACAGGAGCCACGAACTACTCCACATAAGCCTTCTATTTCTGAAGCGCCTCATAACGGTCAAAGTCTAACAATGTGATGCTAAGTAAGCAACAAACCATGTATTTAAACAAGAACAACAATTTAGGGAAGAAGACCCACTTACTTCTACCTTTTCCAATGGATGAAACCATCTTTTAATGGTGAATTTATCATAACTTCTATCTCTACAATCATCAACCTTCAATCCATGGGGTTTCTAATCAATTTTACCCTTTCCAATAGATTTTAGAACAAAGCTTCCATTTTTATTAGAACCTTAAGTCTCAACATGCAATTTCAACCATAAGAAATCAAATTCCTTTCCTAGAAAGTGATAATCTATACTCGTAGGTGATTAATCAACAACAAAATCAACAACCCATCAATTATTTAAGGGTTTACTAATTCTAGGGTTCTAGGATTTTCACCCACCATTGATGGACCTTAAAATAATCATGGAACTTGAAGAAGAAAGGAAAAGGAACAAATAAAGATATGGACTTACCCTCCAAGATGCTTTCACCAAAGAATGGAATGAATTTTTCCTCTTTCTCTCTTGAAAACTGACTTTGAGGTCTTGGGGGTAATGGTTAGGAGTTGGAGCATTAAAATAGGGCGAGCGCAACAAAACCCAAACCCATTTGAAACTCTTCAGAACCTCGCCAAAACTTGTGGATAAGTTTAAAATCATCATATTAACATGTTGGAACTTCCAAAGCATTGACACGGGGTCATCCTAACCCGACATTGATCGTGGACAACTCTAGCTTGCTAACTTAACTAGCTTCTCCATCAATGACTCAATTTACACTCAAACCTTGCGGAAACCAACCCAATGACTTCATTAAGTCATAGATCATACTAACGGGACTTGGGGAAGGGTCAACAATGTGGGGAAGGGTCAACAAGGTTAAATGGGTCAAAACACTATAATGACTAAACGGGTCGTTACATATCAAAACCCCCAACTTAAAGTCTTTGCTTGTCCTCAAGCAAGTACTACACAAAAATGACTCAACTAACTTAGACACACTAGAACAACAATGTCTACAATGGTTTTGACTCCGAACTACCGGCATGCAAGTTTTTCACATCTAACCACCTCTTATTCAATTTTAGCAACATAACACATACTCAGAACACTAGGACTAACAACGACATCTCAAACTATGACATCATATTATCGGACATATCCACGGACTCACAAACGCCGCCTTAGGTGGTTGTTTTACACTTCAATTTTCAATTCTTATTCCGTCACATAGACCAACGAATGTCCCATACACACATATATACAAGGAAGCTAGGACGAAGACAAAAGAGAAGAGAAACACTCGCACTCACAAAGATGTTCATATACTACAAATGCGCATACCATATGGTTGCCCTTAATTTCAATGCCTTGCACTATCATACGCTTCAGTTGTGATCACTGTAGGACTTGTTCTCTGCTTGTAATGTAGGCTCAGGGATGGGTAGGATATTTTTTTGGATATTAGTGACTCACCCTCCTTGAACATTACACCCTCACCTTTCATCACTTCCCCTTTTTTTTTCTCCCTTTGTTTCTTAACTCTTCGACCTTGATGTGGTTTTATTCCTACTGAAACTTAACATTCTTTTTGTGATACATTTTCCCGATTTTCTCTTTTTTTTTTAATACTTATTTACAACAACCACGTCTAAATATGACCAGATAACTCACGCCACCCCTTACTTAGGCTTTTAGCCTCTTCTTCACACTTCTGTCACCCCCAACTAAGGCATTTTGCCTCTTCTCTCTTATAATGTTAAGGAGGGAACATGTGTAAATATGGAATTCATTTTAAACGGGTATGGGTTTGTTAACGGCTAGGCAAGAAAAAGGTCAAAAGCTCAAAAGGGAAAATTAGGGATTATTCATATCACAGGGTAAAGCTTTATAAGACCACAGTGACTAATACAAAAAGAAGGCCTATGATCACTTCAAAACCAAACTATCTTAAGCATTCAAGCATGAAAAGTCGGGCAAGTTCTAGATTGCAAATGCAGACAAAGAACCAAACTAATACACTCACACACACAATGGCATAAGGATCTCTTGTTACTGCACGTACAATCCCCTCACGGTCATTTACATTCCACAATACCCTAATAATAGCAATGTCACAGAAAGAACCAATCATGTCAATCAACTAGTAATTCCTAAGCATGCATCACAAATTTTTTCGAGGGGTTCATAATTTTGACCAAATTTACGAACATGCCATAAGTTCACCAAAAACCACCATATAAGTCAAAGCTATTCTAATTTATCTAAGTACAACCTAAACATGCCAGTTTCAACAGAAATAAACCCCTCGGGAAAAGAACTCTGGCAAAGAAAAGCCGAGGGGTTTCTAAACACATATCTACACTTACAACAAAATCAAGTAATCCCCACCCCCAACTGAAAATCATGCAATGTCCCCAATGTATCAAATGTAAGTACAATAAGGGTAAGGGATACCTGGGCACCCTAGGCGTTATGCTCATCAACTCGAGACTACGCTACCTCAGTCGCAGCAACATCAGAAGTCACCTCTCGGGGCTGGCTACCTGATGCACCCAAGGGATCTAGATAATTCTCATGCAGAGAGTTCAGTGTAGCGTACTTGAATCATCTTTGCCTCCTCAATCATCTCTCCTCGGATTCTCAACTACCGATCTATGGCATCCGGTGGTTTTTTTTTTTCCCCAAGTCTTCTCCATCTCTTCTTCTTCCTCCTCAGAGTCGAGCAGGTTCTCAATAGGGATCTCAATATCCAAGTTGGCTTGTGGTGTAAGAACAGGTTCCTCTACTCGCTCTTGCGCCTTTAGCGCTTCAAACTCAGCCTTCAACTTTGCCAACTCAACCCTCAGTGATGCTGAGCCACCCCAGGGTGTTGTCCGCTCTAAAGCAGCCAGTCTCATCTCAAACCCATCTAATCGAGTCTGGAAGACCTTGTGAGTGTTGATATTCCTCCCGAATCTCTTTGGTGGCATAGTTGATTTTCTTGGTTATCTGGGGCTTAACTGGGCCACGATTACCCCGATTTGCTTCTCATCATTTAATGTTTTGAAGGTTATTTCTCGATAATTCGCAATAGAGAACGTCAATAGATCAACCCCAGACTATGTGCCGGTGGTGGAACAGATGAAGTGGTAGCACCAGCGAGAAGTAGCGGGCGTAACAATGGGGTGGTGGTGGTGGTGGTCTAGCAAAGAGTGGAATAACAACAACGGTGACAACACCGGGGTCGATGGGAGGGACATGAGTTGTAGCATTAGTACTAACAGCTTCGGGAACATCGGGATCAGTAGTAGTAGTATCTCCCGTGGGCCCATGATTCGACTCTTGCTGAGTCTCGTCATCTCCACTGTGTTGTGTAACAAATATCTCTACCATACCCTCATTCTTACCCTTCCGCCAATCTCCAAACTGAGTGGCCTTAGTGCAGTGGTCCTGATCCCGAATGTCAACAACTTTGGCTTTTCTGCACAACTATGTGATAAGACACGGGAATACCAACAAGGTCCGAGACTGGTGCTCTCTATCGAATCTCCTCAGCTATCATTCGCCCCACATCCAGCAGATATCGAGTCATCATTGAGGCAAAAGCTATTGCTTGGGCAACCGTGATGGTGTTGTCATTCTGAGTCACAAGTAGTCTATATCTCATCAGGTGCCACCAGAATCGGGCCTCCCTATTGAGTGAATCCTTGACTATCTTCGGATTGGGACTACTCGCCCATTCTACCTCTGGATTGGCAATTACAACAGCTGTCCATCTAACCACCGTCCTATGATTTCGATGCTCTAATTTGTCTAAATATTCTTTCTCATTTTTTGGCTCCCGAAAATCATCCCCGAAATAGATTTTGTTGATAGTAGCGGTGGAGATGTCTACTTTTACGTTTCTCACTTTGATTTCATCAAGCAGCGAGAGCTAGGGATTCGTTTGGATGGGCTTCTTCATTTTCAACAATTCGGCCCGATAGTTAGTATAGAATTCCCACACAATGACCGGGCAATACTCTCCAGAAGGCTCAGCGAACACCCCCAACTTATAGAATCAGAGAGTTTTGGCAGTGTTGGGATAAGCCTCGAGACCCTCAAACACGAGTCGCCGCTCTTCCCATATACTCTTCTTCAGCTTCCCCCCTCTCTTGGTGAGAGAAATACCATCCTCGTATAGCTTTTTGGACCCTTCAACCCCGAACCGCAATGCGTCTTCCGATAGTGTTTTACTCCTCACAACCAACCTGCGGTTGCCTTGAATTGACTCCAGGGAACACTCAGAATTTGGAGCCAGGGTATCTGTAGGCTCGGATGAGCCGCTCTCATTTGTATCTTCCTTATTCACTGAGGCCTCTCCTGACGCAGACCCGCTTCGAACAGCCTCCGTACTCTCAAACTCAGTTTCCGATGACTCTCCTTTTCCCTCTTTAGAGTGTGCAGAGGTGGAAGGAGTCATGGTCTCGGATGGAGGCTTTGTAGCCCCCTGAATTTTTTTTGTTGGTATGACCTCATCATCGGAGGTCTCATCTCTCAAGTGATGATCTATCTCTGGTTCGTCTTGGGCTCGGCCTCGGCCCCTACCAGCTCGAGGCCCAGCACCCCTTCTGACACCATGTTTTTGGGCCATATCTGCAAAAGAGCTTTTGTTAGTAACGGGTCTTAGAAATTAAAGTGAGAAAAAAAAATAGAAAATCTTTTTGGATTTTTTTTGGGTGGTCCTATAAGTTTTTTCACGGATCGTATAAAATTATACGGTTTGTATCAAATGATGGCTAAATGAAACAGAAACAACAGAGGTTCGCTCTCAAAGTATGAGTGATTTTCACGGACCGTATGAAATTATACAGTCCGTATAAAAGCATGTGCTTATAAAACAGAACCCCTACCATCTAGCCAACCTTATATGACCTAGAATATGGTCTGTATAACTTTATACGATCCATATTTTAGGTTGTATACTTAAACGACCAAAATTTCCAACTTTTTGAACAATTTTGCTTTAGTAACAGTCCAATCATCACACACATATTCCTTCCATGGTTTCAATTCCTACGGGAGTTGGGTTACTCAGACTTCACCTATTTTTTAAACTTTTACAGTTCATTAGTATTCAATTTGAGCAATTTTGGCGGGCATAACAATATTGGAATCCAAAATTCAAACTTGTCAATTGAAATGCCCTCCAACCCATTAGGATGTTGATTTCTCAACCCCATGAATTTACAATAGCTCATTATACTCATCCCCATTTAGAAAAATCATGAACCATGGAAATTTTCACTAAAACCCTAGTTTAATCAACACCCAACAATTAAATTACACCCATATGAGCAAATTAAAGAGTAGAGCGTCAACATACCTATGTATTGATGAGATTGAGAAGGATTCTTGAGAAAATTTAGTGAAACACACAAGCAACACAAGTAAATTTGAGCAGAGGTCTGTTTCTAGTGAACAGATGATGATGATGAGATTTGGAAGTGAATGTTGGTGTTTTTATGGAGATTAATGGGGAATTTGAGTGGGTATAGGTTATGAAAGTTGTGGGTTTTGGTATTGAATGGAAGTTAATGGTGGAGGAAGTGGGAAAGATGGAGGGAGGCGTGTTTTGTGGGTTATTTAAACCCTCTGCTTGAGTTTGATTTTTTTTTAAGAAGTTATACTAGTCGTATAAAGTTATACGGTCTGTGTAACTTCAATCTCTTAGACTTTCCATTTCTTAAGTTACATTATTCGATACGACTACTTATACGGTCCGTATAAAATAACACGATCCGTGAAAGTGATCGTATTGAATAATGCAACTAAAACAAAGACCTTGCTAATTTTCTTACCTTTCACGATTGGCTTATATGGTCCGTACAATATTATACGGACCGTATAAGTCTAGTTTTCCTCCAGTTTTCATCCTGCACCAAAACAAACGTTACCCTATATAAACACTATCTAAGCTACAAAAATAAAAAAACAACAAAGAATTAAACTTGGGTTGCCTCCCAAAAAGCGCTTGATTTAACGTCGCGGCACGACGGTGCTACCTATTTTTACTCCGGGTCAAAAGTGTAGCCATGCTTCAATCTGTACGGATCCACGATCTTATCACCATCAATGCAACCATGGTAATGCTTCACCCTCTGCCCGTTCACCTTAAATGTCCGTGTTCCATCTCCGGACTTCAATTCAATCGCCCCATGGGGCAAAGCACTCATCACCTCGAAAGGGCCGGACTACTTTGATTTCAACTTGCCCGGTAGCAGCTTCAGTCTAGAATTATACGGTAAGACAGAATCACCCTTTTGGAAGTCTCATTTGAGGATTTTCTTATCATGATACTGCTTCATCCTCTCTTTATACAATGCTGCACTCTCATAGGCCTGATAGCGGAATTCATCCATCTCATTGAGTTGAAACAACCGGAGCTTAGTTGCTTTTTCCCAATCCATGTTTAGCTTCTTCAACGCCCACATGGCCTTGTGCTCCAGTTCAACGGGCAGGTGGCAAGCTTTGCCAAAAACTAGCTTGAAAGGCGAAGTCCCAATCGGGGTCTTGTACGCAGTCCGGTAAGCCCATAGAGCATCATCAAGCTTTCGGGACCAGTCAGTTCTGTTCGCATTGACCGTCTTGGCCAAAATACTCTTGATTTCCCGATTTGAGACTTCAACTTGCCCACTTGTCTGAGGGTGATAAGGAGTTGCCACCCTATGTTTCACACCATACTTCTCCATCAACCCCGCGAAGGCTCTATTGCAAAAGTGAGAACCACCATCACTGATTATCGCCCTCGGGGTACCAAATCGAGTAAATATGTTTTTCTTTAAGAACCCCATGACACTCTTGGCTTCATTATTAGGTAAAGCCACCGCTTCTACCCATTTTGACACATAATCAACAAGTAACTAAGATATAATTCATGCCACAAGAGCTCACAAAAGGCCCCATAAAATCAATACCCCAGACATCGAACATCTCCACTTCCATCACAAAGTTCATAGGCATCTCTTGCCTCCTACCAATACTCCTTTGTCTTTGACACTGATCACAAGACCACACAACATATTTGTATCATGAAAGAGAGTAGGCCAGTAGTAACCGCATTCAAGAACTTTAGCAGTAGTCCGGTTACCACAGTGATGACCCCCAACTGGAGAGTCGTGGCATGCCTTCAGAATCGCCATCATATCACTCTTGGGAACACAACGATGAATGATGTTATCAGCGCATATTCTGAACAAGTATGGCTCATCCCAGTAGTATTGATGAGAATCCCGCAAAAACTTCTTCTTTTGGTATGACTTGATCTCATATGGAATTATGCCCATTACCAAATAGTTGGCAATGTCTGCATACCATGGTGCCACCTCCATTGACACCGCCAACACCCGCTCATCTGGAAATGCATCATCAATATCTAGCTTCTCTGATGGCACCCCAGCTTCTTCAAGCCATGATAGATGGTCAACAACCTGATTTTCGGACCCTTTACGATCTTTCACCTCAAAATCGAACACTTATAACAAAAGGACCCATCGAATCAACCATTATTTTGCTTCTTTCTTCGCCGTAAAATACCTCAAGGCGGCATGATCAGTATACACCACGACTTTGGACCCTAACAAATAGGCCGAAAACCTCTCAAAAGCATACACTATGGCAAGCAGCTCTTGCTCAGTCACCGTGTAGTTCCTCTTCGCCGCATTGAGAGTCTTACTCGTATAGTAGATCGGGTGCATGATTTTGTTATGCCTCTAACCAAGCACAACACCAATTGTGAAACCGCTTGCATCACACATCAATTCAAACGGTAGGGACCAGTCAAGAGAAACAATAATAGGAGTTGTGGTCAAACACTCCTTCAATTCATCGAATGCCTTTCGGCACTTCTCGTCAAACTCGAACTTAGCCTTTTTTTTTTCAAGAAGCTTACACAACGGATTAGCAATTTTGGAGAAATCTTTGATGAAACGCCTATAGAAACCCGCATGTCCCAAGAAACTCCGGACACCCTTAACTGAGATAGGTGGAGGAAGTTTTGAAATCACATCAATCTTCGCCTGATCGACCTCAATCCCCTTTTCAGAGATTTTATGCCCAAGAACGATCCCTTCCTTTACTATGAAATGACACATTTCCCAATTCAACACCAGATTAGTCTCCTCACAGCATTTAGGCACTCGACCCAGATGGTCAAGACAGTCATCAAAAGAATCACCAACAACAGAGAAATCATCCATAAAGACCTCAAGAAAGTATTCCACTATATCAAAGAATATCGATATCATACACTGCTAAAAGGCAGCAGATACCTTACAAAGGCCGAAGGGCATCCTGCTGAAAGAAAATGTCCCATAAGGACAAGTAAATGTCGTCTTCTTCTAATCCTCAAGGGCGATGTTGATCTGATTTTAGCCAAAATAATAGTAAGACCGCCTCGCTAGCTGATCAAGCACCTGACTAATAAAAGGCATAAGGAAGTGATCCTTGCAAGTAGCAGTGTTAAGCTTATAATAGTCCATGCAAACTCTCCAACCTGTCACAGTCCTCGTCAGAATCAGCTCATTCTTTGCATTGGACAATACTGTGATACCACCTTTTTTCGGAACATATTGAACTGGGTTCACCCATTTATTATCAGTAATAAGGTAAACCACTCCAGCGTCTAACCACTTGATATTACTTTCTTGACGACCTCTTGTATTTTTTCGTTCAGTCTCCTTTGATGTTCCACACTCGGCTTGCTATCCTCCTCTAACTGGATTTTATGCTCATAGATCCCAAAAGGAATCCCCCGAATATCTGCTATGGTCCAACCAATAGCACGCCTATACTCACGTAATATCTCCACAAGCCTCTCGATCTGCTCCTCAGTCAGTAATGCTGAAACAATCACTGGTAACGTATTATTTGGACCAAGGAACTCATACTTTAAATGTGATGGGAGTTGCTTAAGCTCAAGCTTCGGTGGCTCAACGATAGAAGGCTTTCTTTGGAGTAGTTGTTATATTTTCCAGATCAAGATCAAGCTTCTTTGGGTGGTAAGAATATGAGCCCAACCCAGCAAGCGAATTAACCATCTCCACATAACCCTTCATGTCTTCAGCATCAAAATTTACAAGAATAACAACCAGAGCTTCTCCCAAATTTTCTTTTTCCATTTTGAATTCTACATCTTCATCAACAGCATCAAAAGAATCAATCACCTAAATACTCTCGTAAGCACTTGGTAACTTCATCCCCTTACTTGCTTGAAAAGTCACCTCTTCATCATTGACTCAGAATTTTATTTCATTCTTTTCCGAATCCATGAGAGCTCTTCCCGTAGAAAGGAAAGGTCTCTCCAGGATAATAGGAATATTCCGATCAACAGCACAGTCAAGAATCAAAAAATCAGCAGGCAACATAAATTTACCAACCCGCACAAGAGCATGATCAGCCTCGCCAACCGGCCGCTTAATAGATCTATCTGCCATCTGTAACCTCATAGTAGTCGGTCTTGGCCTCCCCAAACCTGATTGCTTATAGATAGTAAGTGGCATCAGATTTATACTCGTCCCATTATCACACAGAGCACTAACAAAAACACAGAGCACAAACAAAATCATGTTACTTAATAAAACAAGGAATGGTGAGTGCCCTAGGATCTTTTTTTTTTTTTTGGATAGTAGTTGTTGAAATAATGGAACTCATATTGTGAGTCAAACTCACGATTTCATGTTGCACCATCTTTTTCTTGGTCAGCAGGTCTTTCAAGTACTTAGTAAAATCGGGCATCTCCTTGACAGTATCCAAAAATGGGAAGTTCAGAGATAACTGCTTCAGCTGATCATAAAATTTCTCGAACTTAGCATCTTCCTTCTTCTTCACTAACCTTTGAGGAAACGGAGGTTTAGATTTGAAAAGCTGAGTCAAAGGGCGGAGAGCCCCTTTTACAGTCTTTTTGGTCTTATCATTAGCTACCTTCGAACTTTCTGGAATATTAGCATGTAACGACTCGCTTGGTCGTTATAGTCTTTCTAGTATTTTCACCCCTTTCCGAGCATGGTTAGTTCACTTTTGACCTAAGGGGACTATTTACATGCTTCTTGAGGTGTCTAGATTTGATTCGGGTGACTTTTTCTGAAATTTAGGCTTAAAGTAGAAAAGAGTTGACTCAAAGTTGACTTTTGGGTAAACGGATCTTTTTTGAAAATTCGTCGATTCCGAGAGGTCCGGATTATCTTTTAAGACTTATGTGTATATCTGGTTTGGTTTTTGATACACTCGGCTGCATTTTAGGACTTGGGTTGGGAAGTTAGAATTGAGGTATCAGGGGTTAACTCGGACAACGAGACCTCCATTGGGAATTTCGAGGCCCCAAGTGCATTCGTAGCGTGTTTTTCTATGTGTCTGTGTATGTGATTTATGAGCAGATGACCTCAGGAGTTAGTCGGGATTTCGGTTGAGCTTGAGATAATTTTTGGGGATTTCTGGTACTAGTGTCTGCACCGTCCCAGCTGCACCGCTATAGCGGTGGGATGGCCACTGGGGCGTTCAAGTTCTTTGTGGCTTGACCGTCCCGACGGTCTGAGTGGATGTCGGGGCGGTGCCGTCGTAGCTGTCCCGATGTCGCTATATCAGTATCGGGCCTGTTATATTCATTAAGTGTGTATTAAAAGCCCTTAGTCTATCATTTATTACTATTCCAAAAATTGAGCTTTTGGGAGAAACTCTAGAGGATTCTTGGAGAAGATTCTTGGTGGTAAGTCCTTCTAATCCCCTTTCTATTTCATAATCCCTAATCATCTTAGAATTCCTTTTTTCCTTATTAGTTCATTAGTAATGGAAGATTAAAGTAGGTTTAATGGATTTTTTATTTAGGCTTCTAAATCAAGATTTGTTGGTTGGGATTATGCTAGCTTATGTTGTATCTAAGGTTGTTAATCATATATCTTCCATTATTAGTGTTGGATTCTTGAATTTAAGAGTTAGGATTTATACTAAAAATTGGGGGTTTTGCTTGGATTTCAAAGAGAGGTGCTGTGGAGATGTCTGGAGGCTAGAGGTGTTCCTGTAGCATATATTAGAGCAATTAAGGACATGTATGATGGAGCCAAGACCCTAGTGAGGACGGTTGAAGGTGACTCAGAACACTTTTCAGTCACGATGGCCCTGCACCAGGGGTCCGCGCTTAATCCGTTTCTGTTTGCTGTGGCAATAGACGTTCTGACAAGCCACACTCAAGGAGAGGTTCCCTGGTGCATGCAAATAATATTATGCTTATTGACGAGTCGCAGAGTGGTGTTAACGCGAGACTGGAGGTTTGGCGACAGACTCTGGAGTCGAAGGGTTTCAAGTTGAGCAGGACTAAGACAGAGTACTTAGAGTGCAAGTTCAGTGATGGGAGTCAAGTAGAGGACGAGGACGTGCAGCTGGATACTCAGGTCATCCCGAAGAAAGAAAGTTTCAAGTACCTGGGGTCGATCATCCAAGGGACTGGCGAGATTGACGACGATGTCACATATCGTATTGGAGCGGGATGGATGAAATGGAAGCTCGCATCGGGGGTGTTGTGCGATAAGAAGGTGCCGTCTATTCTAAAGGGAAAGTTCTACAAAGCGGTGGTTAGACCAGCTATGTTGTATGGGACGAAATCTTTGTCCAGTTAAGAAAGCTCATGTCCAGAAGATGACGGTAGCTGAGATGCGGATGCTGAGATGGATGTTCGGGCATACCAGGAGAGATAGGATTCGGAATGAAGTGATTCGGGATAAGATGGGTGTGGCCCCTGTGGTGGATAAGATGTGGGAAGGGAGGCTGAGGTGGTTCAACCATGTGCAGCGGAGAAACGTTAATGTGCCAGTAAAGAGGTGTGAGAGGATGGCAGTGGTGGGCCTGAAGAGAGGGAGGGGTAGGCCAAAGAAGGCTTGGGAAGAGGTGATTCAGCAGGATATGGCGCTACTTTAGCTTACCGAGGACATGGCTAATGATAGGAGGGGGTGGAGGTCGAGTATCAGGGTAGAGGGCTAGTGGAGAGCCTCGAGGTTTCCTTTCTCGTATTAGGACTATTTTTATCCTGCTTCTATGTGTTGGGTCTTGTCTATCTTTGCTGTTTTATCATGCCTTCGTTGCTCTTGTTATTTCTCATTTTCGCATTGTTTTGATTTGCTTGTCCGTATCAGACTCTTTTCCCTTGTTTTCCTTATTTTCTATTGAGCCGAGGGTCTTTCGGAAACAACCTCCCTACCTTCCAAGGTGGGGGTAAGGTCTGCGTACACTTTACCCTCTCCATAACCCACATTATGGGATTCACTGGGTATGTTGTTGTTGTTTGTTGTTGCTTCGATTTCAAAATTGGATGAATCTTTGAGTTAATTTAGCAATTGGTTGATAAGTTTTGATCAACTAGTGTTTAATTGGATAATTTACCCCCAAATTTCCCATTTTGACCTTGTGGGCTTCGTTTCCCCGAATTCTAGGGTTAGTTTTGACCTGATTTGAATGATAGCAATATAGGTATCGATCTTCATGATTTCTAATTTAGATTTTGAATAGCCTAGACTTTCTTGATCTTGAGGCTCAGCGGAAAGGGCCTCTAAGGAGTAATTGTTGGTGTTATTGTTGTTCGGTCATCCAGGTAGGTTATGGCTTACCGTTGGTGAGATTTCGTGTAGCGAAGCATATATTTAGATGATATTATCGGAGAAAGCATGTAAACCTTCGGGTATGAAGTTAAGTTGGATATTGTCTTAGGTTGGGTCCTATTGTGTGATTGAGGCTAGCCACCCCGTTGTGTTGTGACTTGATTGTTCTATTGTTATTGGCTTGATGTCGCGTGGTAATAGTAGATATTGGAGACTATTGATATATCTTATTCATGATATTGTGGTACCTCACTTTTTGACGTTTGATACGAGGATAGTGTCATATATGGCTTGTGTAGTCTTTCATGACATGGTTGGCGCACCCATGCTTGGTACCTGTGATATCGATTTGATTATTGTTGTTAAGTCATACATTCCACGCATTCTCATTCTTCATGATATACTGTTGATACATTGATGATACTTGAGGAAACACTGGGATGAGATGGGCTCTGTTGCATGAGAGTGACGTGAGAGTTCGATATCCGATGGTTGTCCCGAAATTGTGGATTGAGTGACACGGTTTCAGATGTTTGTGCCCGAATCGTGAGGTACATGGACTTCGCGGGTCCCCCATAGGTTGTGCTACCAAGACGTCGATACTTCCGTTCGGAGTACGTGTGTACACATCATTGCATTGCATTTGCATTCTTACATCACTGCATTGCATTGCATTATGGCTTATATTGTGATGATCTGGTGGTTTACTTGTGTTGTTGGTTTCGGATTAGAAATATTGAGATTGGGCACTCTTGGGTTTAGATGCTTCAATCTGGGTGATGACGGGTACTTGGTTCTGACTAGTGTTTGACTTATACTTGTTGATTTATCTGCCTATCTTGCTTTATTATCTGAATTATGTTAGTTATACTTAGTCGGCCTATGATATCTACCGATCGTGGTTTTGTACCGACTCGCACTTGTCGCATTCTTTTATGAATGCAGAGTTCCAGGTTGGATCTACTTCAGTCTCCCGTGGCTGATAGTCGCTATCAGTACAGCTTAGAGTTTGCAGGTGAGAACGAGACGTTCTCTGCCTTGAAGACTCCTCTTATCTATGTCTTATTTTCCATTCTGAGACATATGCAGACTTGATGTATTATTATATTTCCAGACTTGTATATTTCTAGCTAGATGCTCTTGCATGGATTAGACCAGACTCTGAGGTGTAATTTCCTATTTCCGCACTTGAATTATATTTTATCGTCAGACTTACGTGATTTATCATCTTCCGCTTATTTAGTTATTTTTACATTTTTCTATCGTTAGATTGAGGGTTCGCTTACCAAGGTGAGAAAGGTAAGTGCCCGCAGGACTTACCTAAATTGGGTCGCGACACAACAACTTTCTCTTCACTAGGAACCTCATCAACAATAATTGGTGCATCAGATTGCACCTCTTCCTCTTCATTATTTGGCTCGAGATCAACAACCTTCTTTTCAGCACTTTGGAGTATTTTGCCACTCTGAGTACTGATAGCAAATACACGATCTACACTGCTTCCTCCATTCTTCGGATTCGGGATAGGGTCACTAGAAAGTCCTCCCTTTTTAGGAAGGTGCTGCTCTCTAGAAATATCACGCATCTGCGACTCGAGCTTTTGAATAGCCGCTGTATGAGATCCTACTATTTTCGTTTGTCCAAATAATGACTTTTTAGACTTGGTTTGATTTTCCAAATCCTTCTCAAGTATTGCCTCATCTCTTGAACTACCTTGATCGTTTGACTACCTTTTTGGTGGAATGTATGAATTTGAAATTCTATTTCCAAAGTTATTGTTGTTGTTGTTGTAGTTCCTTTGGTTCGACCCACCATAATTGTTGTTATAGTTCCCTTGGTTGTTATTGTATGCACCTTGCCCGTGATGAGGTCTTTATCGATTTTGATTTTGATAACCCCTTTGGATGTCTCCCTTGAAAGCATAGTTAGCATAGTTAACATCATCAACTTGCATATGAGGTCCTTCGTGATATGGACCCTCTTCCCTCTTGGACTTGGTACATCCCATGCGGCATACTTGAAGTATCTTCGCAAACATTTACCTTCTTACACTCCTTTTCATCAAACTTCTTGGTTAGGAAAGAAATATTCGTTGCAAACTGAGCCAATGTCTGCTGAGTATCCTGATTCTCCTTCACCATATTCTAGATCATGGCATTCCCATAGGGTACAATATCAGCATTGTTCGAGCGCCAAGCCTGATTCTACGTGGTTAATCTGTTAAGTATGTTGGTGACTCGAGTGTAAGATTTATCCATAAAACAACCATCAGCTATGTTGTTCACAATTGACTGCGTTATAGGATTCAACCCTCGGTAGAACTTCTCTATTAATATGTTCTTCGGAAAACCATGAGTCGAAAACTTCTGCAAATATTCTTTAAATCTCTTCCAAGCTTCGTATAATTGTTCCCCTAGTCGCTGCATGAATTCATAGATTTTGTCATGGATCACAGCATTCTTGCTAGGAGGATACCATTTCTTGAGAAAGACTACTACCATCTCTGCCCATGTAGTAATAGAATTTTGGCAGCTTCTTGAACCACGTTCTTGCTTCTCCAGCTAAGGAATATTTAAAAAGCCTCAGCCGAATAACATCTTGTGAAACATTGTTTTCGATGTGATAAGCACATACATCCATAAAGTTCTACAAAAGTCGTTGAGGATCATTATCAGTAGAGTTTCAAAAGTAGTCCTCAAGCTTCAACAACTGGTAGAGAGAGGATTCCATTTTGACACTAGTAGCTCCAATCCGAGGATGAACAATAGCAGATGCGTAGTCCTCCTCATTATTCAGATCAGCAAATACATTCTCCTCATTTGTATCATTTGGGGGTTCATTATGTTGACCACTCTGGTTACCAGATGTTGCACGCTGATTTCGCATAACCATGATCACCTGGTTCACAAGGAATAGCAAACAAGGTGTGATGGAATAAGAAATAGACTTCAATCAAAGAAAACACTATGTAGTATTTCAAAACCGCATTCCCCAGCAACGACGCCAAAATTTGATACGCTCAAATTACACCTTTTATTAGCGTAAAGCGGATGATGTCAAATATAGTAACCCAACAAGGTTGGGGTCGAATCCCATAGGGAATATGGTGTGAAAAGGTTGCTAAAATCTTAAAATGCTTTATTTAGGTCTAATGTCTTACTCTGACGACTTTGTAGAAAGTTGATTTTTTTTTATGACTATCTGCTAACTAAATGCTTTGGATTGTAATGTCTGGTAAAAGAAACCAAGGTTGTTTCCCCGTCAGATAAAGTGTATGATCATGGGTATTGATTTTGATATACTTCTAATGGATCATCATATGAATACACTTAACCGCTATTATGTGAATCTGTACTATTTCCTAATAAATAAAGATTATTTCTTTCTATGATTTGCCCAAATATAAGAAAATTGATATGAGGAACTATTAATTATGCCAAGTAAATTTCTCTTATTCCTACGTGAATTTATTAAACAAGGGTTAACGCCTTGATTTCTTGTTACTAGTTCTTACCAAACCCTAATTATTTTTCCAAACAAAATCAAGGTTTATAGCGTTAGCTAATGTTTGCAACCACTAACTATTAATGAATAACGAAGAACAAGTAAACCCTAACAATCCATTATGCATATATTAATCACAAAACACCAATCTTTGGGTTCACAACCTTAGTAAGGGTATTTAGTTACTCATGACAAAGGACAAAGAATAAAATATTGAAGAATTCACACTTGCTTACTTTGGATGACAAAAGAAATTAATAATACTGGAATTGATGTTTGAAAGCTCCAAAACAAAGGAATATTCAATGCTCTAGGTCAAGAGTCAAAGTATAATAACTGATAATAAATAAAACTCTACATTAGACTATTTATAGGTTTAAAAAAATGTAAAATTACAAAATCTGCACTTAAGTCCCCTGACGGCAACTTATACGGTCTGTATAATATTATACGGACCATATAAAGTTGTACGGCCACCAATCTTCAATTCTTCAGAGAAAATATGAGCTAATTTACACGGCCCGTATAATTTGATCGTAAAACTCCCTCTTCAGATGCATCTTTCTGTCTTGCTTAAGATCCTTTGACACGAGTATAATATTGTACGGTCCGTATAATATTGTACGGTCCGTATAAGTCACTCGTATCTCCACATCATCAAGTTCAGCATTCTGTTAAAGTCTCCTTCTTCAATACGACCAAAGACACAGTCCGTATAACTTTGTACGGACCGTGAAAGTCGACTTGTGTGCAACTTCAACAATTTTTTAGCTTTTGATCCTTAACTCCATGATTCACCTGAAACGCAATAAAAACACATCAAAACGATACATACTTGCTCAAAAACAAGTAAAACTTCTCGTAAAAAGGTATCGAATGTGCCATAATTTCGTGGCACATCATTGCAACAACTAGTTAACTTGCTGCAACAAGTTCAACAAATTACAGGACTTGTTGCAACAACATAGAAAATTAGATAAAAATATACAAGTGTTGAAACTTACCCAATCCTCCCACCATGGCTGCATGCTTATCATAACCTTGAAGTCTTCAGCCCCAAATTCATGCATTGAGTACATTTCTTTCCCACTCCTTTTGGTTTTGATCAAGGTTTCAAGCTTTTTCTTTCTTTGGGAATTTACACGCTTGAAAATATCTTCTTTTTTTAGCACTTGTGGCACAAATTCAATAGGAGGAGTAGCAATAGACTTCTGTGGATACCTAATTTCCTTACTCTACAATCAACAATTGCCTTGGAAATTGTTTTGGCCCTCTTGCGAATCCCAATAGGATTATAGGGTGAGCTAAGCTTCTTGGATGGATTGACACCCCTCTTGGATGTCAAACTTTGTATAGCAGAATTTGTGTCTTTTTTGTGCCTGAACCAACTCCTCAACCTTATTTATCAAATCATCTATTTTCAGCTTGCAAGTACTGCATTCACAAGCATAAGAACACACTTTGGAGGTACCGACACCAACTGAAGAATATCTACCCAACCTATATGGGATATCTGTAGTCTGCCCACCACCAACACTTTGGGGAGTATATCCACTAACCCGACCACCAACTCCATCATCATCATCATCATCTCTTCTTTTATCAGAAAGACCTTCCACAGCTTATATTGCAACATTAACAACAGTATCAATATCAACACCATCACCAACACCAACACCAATATCAACATCAACATCAACATCACCATCACCACCATCAACAACACCAGCCCTTATGATGGTTGTGGCTTCAATCAATTCTTCTTTTATCTTATCAATCAATTCATCCGGAACAGATTTCATAGGCCCTAAACTAACAACACATGGCATGTGCAACTATCATTTTGTCGGGATAAGCCATGGGTGCACAACCTATAACAAACAAACAAATATATTTAAATGGTTAGAAGAATTTACAAGATGTTGTAATAGATTGACAAGTTAACAATTTAACAAATAGCTTGATCTGTTGCAGCAAGTGTCAAACTTGTTCAATATTTTCCAACAAGTGTGTAATCTGTTGCAACAACCCCCATATATGTTCCAACAACCTCCTCAGTTGTTGCAACATATTCTTTAGTTGTTGCAAAAACCAAAACAGTTATTGCAGCTTCCTCTACAACAGTTCTGATATTTTCCAACTGATTGTGAACCTACTGTAATAACTGAGTCAGTTTTTCCAACATCTTAAGAGTCGTTGCAACAGATTCACTATCTGTTGGAAAATATCGAAACAGCTTCTTTGCCTTCAAGAATCGTTTTGATTTTTCCAACATATTCAGAGGTTGTTGCAACAGATAAATGTATCTGTTGCAACAAGTAGTGACTTGTTATAAAACTATTCATGGATATTTTTCAATAAATTCTGACTTATTGCTTCCTTAGGGGGGGTTAAAAGGATCAAGATTCATTTTTTTGTTGTTGCTGTTTCTGGCAGTCAACCATCTGAGGATCCTTGGAAAACAAACTTGTTCCGAGTAGTCCTTGACTTGACTTCGGAGGTAAGGAATGGCTTCAAATGCCCAAGCCTAGAAACAATTATGCCACAAAAAATCAGAATAATCAAGAAGTAAAAGAATTAAAAAGATAAAACATTGAAGAAAGAAAGTTTAACATGAAGGCCCATAGGAAACCATAGATGTTGGAAGTCTTCACATTAGGGTTGAAATCTCTCGACAAATAATCAACAGTCAACTTAAAACTTTTATGACCCCATGGATAGTTATTGAATGCCTCATGATCCTTCGAGAGTTTAATCAAACCAAGTTCTATATTATTCTTTACATCTTTTTCCCAAAGAATAGAATGGACAAACCAAAATAAGCACAATGACACCTTGTGCTTTCTTGACAAAGTTTTTGACTTCAAGTCTTCTAGAAACTGCTCTACCTTGTAGCTCTTTCCAATAATATCCACTAAATCCAAATCATCATCAACCTTCGCTTTGCTTTTTTTCCCTTTCTTGGCTATCTTGGATGGCTTGGGCGTCTTTTCCCTCTTCTTTAGTGTAACTGTAGGAAGAGGCTAAGAAGGAGCATGACACCTCACTCTAGTGATTATGGCAAACTCATTGATGCCAAAACAAACTGGCATTCCGCAGTAGTTTATTAATATCTCATCAGTTTTGCTACAAATAATTCTTCGTTTGAGAAGACCATATATAATGGTCATTTGAAACCTTACATCCATACATAATGGTCATTTGAAACCTTACATCGTTGTCTTCAGGCAAATCTAGATACATCCCAAAACATTTGGCCCTGAAGAAATCCTCCAAGTCCTCTTCGTGAAGTATCTTCCTAAAGAAATCAAAGGGCTTACCCATGACTCATTTTACAACAAGATCACCATTCAAATCACCTAGTTTATCCATCGGCATTTGCACACGGAACTTCTCAATACTGAAAGTTTTGACAACTTCATCAATGGAAGGTCTGTCAATATCAGTCCCAATAGAAGACTCAACAGCTCCCGTCATCGACCTTTCATTAGAAGTAGTTTTATCCTCTTCATTCTCTTCTTCATCTTCTTCAGATTCTTTGTCTTCTTTATTGTAATCATTATTTTCATCATGTTCTTCTTCTTCTTCTTCTTCTTCTTCTTCTTCTTCTTCTTCTTCTTCTTCTTCTTCTTTACTTTATTGGCCAGAAACTCCTACTGGAGAGGTTTCCTATTTAGCAATTTCTTCAGAAAGAATATTTGCCTGTTCAGCAAGATATTCTAATGATGACCTTGGCTCTTTTACTAATTGTAGATGATTCCTCTCCTTTTCTTTTTCGTGGAGACATTTTTATCTGCACACAGGTGATAAACAACAACAATTTCAATTGATTTGTGCATTGTTCAAAGTAAACAAGTAATGATTTTTTACAACAGCTGAAGCATATGTTGCAACAAGTGTGTAATTTGTTGCAACAACCCCTTTATATGTTCCAACAACTTCCTTAGTTGTTGCAATATATTAGACATCTGTTAGAAAATATCAATACAGTTGCTGCAGCTTCCTCAACAACTATATTGATTATTTCCAATAGATGGATAATATGTTGCAACAACCGATGAAGTTGTTGGAACATATGATAGAGTTGTTCCAATAGACTAATCTGTTGGAAAATATCAAAACAGTTGTTGCAGCTTCCTTAGCAACTGATTTGACAATTTCCAACATATTGTGAATCTGTTGCAACAACAGATTCACTTGCTGCAACAACCTCAGCAAATTTTTGGGTTTTTTCCAACAGATTACTCAGCTGTTGGGTAAAAACAAAACAAAGGTAAGGCCCCTTTTCCTAAAACTTACAAGGTCAACAATAAGGACAACAACATCTATTTCACTGTCAACAATATTAGTGTACATTTACAAACACACAACCATCAAAGATTGAACAAAATACATAACATTGAAGAGAAACCCAATCCATGATCTTCCTCTTCTTCTTTAACCAAAATCATCATTTTCATACTGTAATTCCCAAACCCCTAACTTTTGAACCAGCAAAAACACCTATTTCACTACAAACACAATCATCACAAGTTAAACAAAAAAACACCAAATAGGGGCTTTTTAAGCATGCAACCTCAATTGCCAAACAAGTGCTGAAGTTGCTGCAACAACTTACTCAGCTGTTGGAAAAAACAAAAAATTCGCAAGCCCTTTTTTCGAAATCCTAAGGAGAACAAGAACACAAAAAGCACCAAAAATCATAATTTCACAGCCACATACACTATTTACAAACACACAAACCCCAACAAGTGGAACACATACAACAAATAAGGGTTTTGTCAAGCCAAGCAAGCCCTTTTTTCGAAAACCTAAGGAGAACAAGAACAAAAACAGCACCAAAAACCATAATTTCACAACCATATAAACTATTTACAATAACACAAACCCCAACAAGTGGAACAAATACCCCAAATAAGGGTTTATCAAGCATTGAGCAACAAAATAAACAACATGAAGACAAACCCATGTTCTTCTTCTTCTTCTTCTCTAACCAAAATCATCATTTTCGCACTTTGATTTCAAAACCTTAACTTTTGAAGAGGAAAAAGTCCAGCGATATTACCTGAAGAAGCAGCAGTGAAGACAGAGAGAAATGAGAGCGAAATGAAAGCAGCAACGATTTTGAAGAATTTTGAGGGACGGTTTTGCTTTTGAAGAGGTTAAGGGACGGTTGGGTTCGTGGTGGTGTTCGATTTTCACTTTTGAAGAGGTTTGCAACTGGTGCTTTCGATATTGAAATAAATGGGTTGGGGGATTGGATTAAATGGATTGGGTTTTTTTTTTTAATATATTTTGTAAAAGATTAATAAGTTTTAAAAATTACATTTCATACCCTCATTAATGTAATCAAATTTTCAATTGGGCTTTGATTTGGGCTGGTCAAATGTGTCACCTATAGTAATTACAAGACTTGTTAGCCACCTGTAGTTAAATTTTCGATGTGACCCAATGGCTATATAGACAAAACACAAACTCATTCTTAATGTCTTTATCAAAATAAACGTATTAAACAAACGGATCATATATGTTGGTAATTTAATATCTCACAAAAACATTGTAAGATTGTTTAACAAAATAATTAATTTAAAACATCATATTTAGTAAGTAATACCTTCGAATATTTATGTCGGAATTCATATCGAAAGTTAAGTACTTTAATTCTCGTACTTTGAATCTCGTCACATCGAGTTGCAGAGAAGGAGTAGTATAAACGACGCACCTCCTCCACTTTATAGTCCTATAAACATGATCTTTCATCTCTTCATCCACTTATTATGTGTTAGTGCACATACTATAATTTATGTCTACTTTCTGCTAAAACATTTGATTGAATAAAGAATGGATATTGGTTAGTGAATATTGAATAAAGAGTGTACGTATCTAAAGTATAAATACAATAATTAATGTAATAAAAGTGGTTAGTTGTGAAAACAGAAATCTCAAATCATGTTTTACTCAACATTTTTACGGGTAAAATTAATGATATAAAGTCACATATCCTATTTAAGAAAGGATATCTGGGGAAAAAAATCTAAAGAGCAATCAAAAATGTACGTGGGCACTAAACTTCTGAGAATTAGTCAGAAAGAAGAATGCTTCTATTTCTCTGTGTCTATTCTTTATATGTTTGGTTCCCCTTGAGAGCATCTTCTAAATAGATTTATTTTGTTGCAATTCTAGAGGTATCGAACGGATGAATAATACTTTTGAAAGGAAATGTTTGTAAAAGTTAGTTACATACGTAATTGAATGGGCACAACTTTTTAATGAAAAGACACTTCATTTTAATTTCTTTTTTATTTAAATATTATTCTTATTGACATTTTAGTAATTTAAATTTTGGCTTACGGGCTTGGAAAAAATAATCATAAAATGTTCAGTAATTAAAAAAGTAATGCCCAATAAGTTCGCATGGAAGAAAAGTGATTCTACCACCAATTATGAACTATCGCGAAGGAGAATGAGCAATGGAACTTGTCCGAAGAAGTGTATCGCTTCATATGAAACCATACGTTTGAGGATAGTTGCTAAGCGCAAGGTATTTTAATTCATTTATAAGGAAAATAATTAGATTTTTAATAGGGGTATTTTAGTATTTAACTTTCAAGTTAGGGAGTTCATGCTTTTAATGTAATATAGATATAGATAGATAGATGTAGTTTATTAGTTAGTTAAAAAAAAAAAGTTAAAATTTTCTAATCATCATGCAAATTGTAGTGATTGCAAATCAGCTGGAATAAGCGTGGACATGTCATGATCTGTTAACAAATAAGAAAGTCTTTTGTACAAGGTGACAACATACGCACTTGTTATACGTATTATAAATTTTTAAGTTAATTCAAGCAAAATTATTGCTCACTTGCTACCATCAAGTAGCTTAAATCCAAAATCTGAGTTGGGGAGCTGGGGTCGAAGAAATTCAATATAAGCATTGTATCTTGACCACCGAGAATAATATTTTACTATTTAGATAAAATTTCTTTGTTAAAACTTTTTATTTTTATAATACAAGACATGTTTAGTGACCTTCCTGAGATATTCGTTGATAATAGAAAGATGCCGAAAAATGCAGGAAAATATTTTGTTCATAAATTAAAAAAAAAATTGAACCAACTACAACAGAAAAAGGTAAGTAAATAAATGATAATTAAATAAATCATATGACTAATTAAATATCCAAAGGAGGTACTATTATATCACTTCGTACAACAGCAGCTATAATAACCAGTGCGTCTCCATCTCAAATAAGTTAGATTAGAGGTATTATATCACTATTTGCTAACTGAATAATTAGGCAGGAAGCAGTTAAGCTGATTTCAAATTTTAATTGGAGAACTTCTAGATAGCCATCAGAAAACAAAGTGAATTGTGGATAAAGTTTTCAAATGTATCCTTCGCTATTTTGATATGAAAAAAAATACTCATATGTAACTTATACTAATATCTTTTGTGTAGCTTTTTAATTAAGTCTTAATCATAAAAATGAATTATCTAGTCTGACCTACTTCAGAAAATTGGTCAGACTAATCCCTGGTATCGTTAGTTCTGCTTTCATTCCGTTGTTAATTTATTCCCAACTGAAAATGAAAAATAGAACTATGGTTTTAACTGTGCCATGAGAAGGTGCTATAGAAGAAAAATAAAAAGAAAGAAAAAGTGTGTAGAGTAGGATTTTTGGTAAGGTAGGTTCTCCTTCTTTAGAAACAATTCTTAAAATTCTAACTAAATAATAAGAGTAGGAATAATTGGATGATAATAGTTTGGGTCGTTGCACGTGTGACAAAATCCCTACGCACTCAAGATTATATCAGACTTTCGTCGAATAAAACACTTCATGTAGTTTTTTAGTGGCAACTAATGCAATGAATATTTTTCTTATATGAGAGAAATTAGGTATGAGTCATTTTTAAATCCCAACATCCTGCAGAGTGCACGCATTATTATAGTTTCGGGATGGAGTTTGAACTTTATAAATTCCCACTTAGTTAAGTTGTCCTGTTCTCTAGCTATGATATTATGATATATGTAACATCTCCATTATTATTTACTCTTTTATTACGTAGAGTCAATTCTAATTTCTGATAATATTGGCTAGCCTACTTCTAATAAAAATGGATGTTCCTCCTCTAATAATTTAGAATTTCTCGACTAAATTGAGTATAAGTTAAGAGGGAAAAAGAGTTTGAATTTATTTTTATTCAAACGTCATACTAAAAACAGGTAAATAATATAATTATTGGTCATAAGTTGGTTTGAAAGATCTCATATCAATAACATTACCGGCTTAACATTTTTTATGCCACGACTTGTTAGATTTAAGTACCAACAATTATGTTATTAACGAGAATCGAGCAAATATCTAAAGATAGCCAACAAAAAGTTGTAAAAGTCAATAAAGTTGGAGCATATAAAAAGTTGTGAGTAGGTAAAAGAAAACAAAATGGCATGATGTGTGATCTGATGGTGAACTTTCCAATCACAATTGGTTAGACCATCACCGTGTCAAGGAGAAAACCGTGAGTTCGAGGTTAGTCAATCTCGACGACCTTAATAAATATAACAATATTATTCGCTCCCTGTTACATCTCTCATGCCTAAAAATAACCAAATGATGTTGAGAGATTGTAGCCTGTATATTTGGTACGGCGAGAGCTTTTTAGAAAATAAGTCATTTTCTAAGAATATTCTTTGAAAATGTTTTCCTCTGTTTGTTGTGAACGAATGTATTTTTCAAACAAGTATTTATTAAAATTGATCATAACCTGAGGAAATTGGATGGTGTGTTTTGATAAACTTTTTGAGTATTAAAGACTTATAGTAATACTAATAATATCTAAGTATTGGTTGAAGTGTTGATATGAAATTAAGAGTTGTGATAGTTATAAAAGAAAATGATTTCGAGGCAGAAATGAAGTCAGTCATTTTTCCTCTTAGTGTAAGTCATTTTTGTTTTGTGGAAAATATCTTATGGCAATCAAACACACAAAAAAGTGTTGCTACTATAATTAGGTACATTTTTATCATGTCAAAATAGTGTACTTAGGAGTTAGTTCCATTGTACCAAACACACCTGTGCAAATACCTCCCCATAGAAAACTGGAAATAAAAGGAAAAAGAAATAAGAGAAAATAAACTTACTAATAGCTATTCTCTTCTTTTTCCCCCCATCAAATAGTCATGTTATAAAAATATAATGATTTTTATTCCATAAACATAATTCATATTAAGGACATTCTTACTTTGAGTTTCAAAAGAGAAGAAAAAGAAAACATTGGAAAAATAGATGGTCAACATAGTAATAATAAAATTAAATCAAAGTGAATATTCCACATGCACCGCCGTAGGGAGAGGGTCAGATTTGCGCAACTCGCCAATCCATGCAGTTATTAATTTTTCATTAAAAGAAATAGATTAGGGTGAGATAACGCTATCTGTTAGTACTATATACTATATATGGTTTTTTTTCGTATCAATGTTGTATATATTTGTTTCGTTAAATGCTTGCTCACCTAATGACACAACAGTTGCGCTAACATCTACTGTTGTTCTTCAAACGAATTTACCTTTGACCTTCAGCTCGCTATCAGTTGCAATTTCATGTTTTATTATATTCCACATATAAATAGTAAATACCTGTCTTTATCACTGTTATTTTAGTTAATTAAGATCTACCCCAAAAATTTATGATCCTTTTCTTGCTTTTATCATTGTTATTTGCTCTTACTATTACTATTACTGTTACTACTATTATTGCTGCTGTACTTTGTACTCTCTCTGTCCCATTTTATATGATACAGTTACCATTTAGAGAGTCAAAAGAGCTTTTTTGGCCTGTATTTTCATATGCTTTTTAAATATTATGAACAGTTAATTATTGTGATTTATTATATTTTTAATGTAATTTTAATTTGAAGAAACTTGAAGATTCTATGTCTGAATTTCATACCTCGAAAATTAGATAAATAATTTGACACTCATACTCCAAATCATGTCACATAAAGTGAGGGGAGAGCGTACTATTATTGCTGTTGCTGGTGGTGTTATCGTGGTTTTCAAATTAAATACACTAGGATTTTTTTTTTTATTTTTTTTTTGGGATAATGAAGGGCTACGATCTTTGAATTGATTAAATAAAGGATCTACCATCGTTCTCAGTTGCTAGAAAGAAGCGTGAATACATGCACATGAGGTTCGTGCATTTTGCATCTAGAAAATGACTGACCATGTTACAGAAATAATATAATGAAGTGTTATAGATCTAATGGTTAGTCAATCTACTCTTTATTTTCGTCTTAAACAATGTAACTAGTCAAACAATGTCACATAAATTAAAACGGATCGAGTAATGAAAATAACTGTATTCGTGGCACATTCTATTAGCTCCACTTTGTTTTTGTATATGTAGTTCGGAGCATCACTTCTGTCAATTATCTTGATGTCGATAAGAAAGAGAACATATAAGAAAAATCGAAGAACTCTAGGTTAGAATATATAGTACTGCACCTACACGATGATCAACAAACAGTCTACAGCAGAATTTAAGAAATCCTTCCTCCGCAAACAGAAAATGTTGGTAAATATTCCTTTTGCTCCCAGGGGAATCGGAAGAGCGTACTTTATGAAAAGGAGGTGAAGTTAGCATGTGCACTTTCAATGGACAGATAAGAGGCCCAAATTGTGTACGTTGTCTTGACTTCATTTAAGAGTGGATGGATTTAACAATTTTTGTTAAAATGTGAGTAAACATCATGTGAATTTGTTCTTTCTCTGACATGCAAGTGTTTCAATCATTCAGCGCACGATGTTGGTAATTGTTAGTGATTTGTGATGAGATATCTAGTTACGTTAACATAGTCTCCACGTTTAAACAATATCACTCCCTTATGTCGTCCAATTTGGAAAGATGCAACTACATGGGATAAAATTGATAAATAGCCATTTTTGACACCACCCTCTCAAATATTACCCATTATTTTAAAAGCTTATTAATGTTTAGCCACCTTTTGACACAAAAAAAGTTTTGGACAAAATTACTCTCAACTAAAACACATATTTCGTACATTTAAGTATTACCAGCCAGCAATTATTGACATAAAACTTGAAAGTGTACCTTACTAATTGAAAGTTAATGAACCCATATAATCAATGATAGATTACAGTCAAAGTTCTGACAATATAATCAATGATAGGTTACAGTCAAAATAGAAAGTTTGAATTCTCTGTACTCGAGTACAAATGCATTCTGAATTTGGTATTTTTGCAAAGTAATTAAGTAAATATTATTGTGGAAAAAAAGAAAAGGAAAAGAAGAGCATATACTTTGAGCTAGAAGAATATAATCCAAGATTAAGAAGGATATACGTTGAGCACTAATCTCTTTTTGTAAGTGCAACTTTGGACCAAAATAGAGGCACCTACTTTTGTAATGCTACTTGGGCCATTGGGATAGAACCTGCCTCAAATTGCCTAATTAAGATCGAGCCCAAAGTCTCTCTCGCCCTCACAGGGGGCATCATTTTGTTCTTTACCTTTTTAGATTTAATTGATTCACTTTTAATTAGAAGCAAAAGAATCGCGGCAAAATGAATGACCATGCCCCTTTTAAAAGCTTTTTGCTTTCGATTAACGTTTAATAATGTTAGTAAACTTACATTAACTGCTTGTTAGTAGTATTTCTTTTTGTTTATTTAGAGAATATAAGTATATGTTAAAGGAGGATATAGATAACTGGGGTGTCAAATATGACCCAAATATTTATGGCCCGCCCAATCTGTCTAAATTCGTATGATTTGGGTTGAGTATAAGATAATTTCGTATTGGGCTGATTTGTAGTACAACTCAACGTAACCCATTTTTAAAGTGATCTCCAAGTTACCCCAATTCTACACCTTTTTTAGCTTGAGATTTATATTAATTTTTAGGCAATTCACACGAATGCCCCTATCTTGGGATGGTCTTTAAATTTTTCTCATCAAATCAATGGTCTTTAATTTTTGCCCTTCGACACTTTAAGTAACAAAAAAGTGGTTGAAACTATACCTAACATCAAAAAAATAAAAAATAAAAGAAATTCGGATCTAATGACCTAATTTCGCAAGACAAGTTTCATAAAAATTGTGCCTTATCGGGAAATTTACATAGAAATTATGCCTTGTCCGGTGTAGAAATTAAGTTATCCAGCATAACTTCATTTCTACAGAACTTATGCCAGACAATGCAAAATTTATGCCGGATGCGGTAAAGTTTCTATAAACTTATGCCAAGTGACTTAGTTGCTACACAATTTATGCCGGATTGTTTCATTTCCACTAAATTATGCTAGACAAGGCAGTAACTTTGCTCGACATGGGCTCATAGTTTCTATGAAACTTTGCCTTGCGAATTTTTTTTTGACTCTGCTGGGGATCGAACCCAAAATCTCTGGTTTTGTAGACTAGTGAATAAGGGTACTTTGGCCCACAAATTTTCGTTAAATGAGAAGCAGGGGGAAAAAATTAAAGACAGGCCGTATGAAGGGCAATTCAGGCAATTTTTTTTAATGTATTCATTTTTCTTGTATCATGTATCTTAGAACTGTGGGATGCGTTGACCTGTTTGGTATGAAGGAAAATGATTTCCACGGAAAATGTCTTCCTAGAATAATGTTTTCCAAGAAAATGGTTTTCACAGGAAATATTTTTAAAGACAATGATTTCACGAAAAATATTTTCCTAAAAAATATTTTTCATGGAAAATGATTTCCTAAAAAATGTTTTCCACAGAAAATGCTTTTCTAAAAAATATTTTTCACAAAAAAAGATTTTTCTAAAAAATATTTTCCAAAGAAAATGTTTTCCTAAAAAATGTTATACACGAAAAATGTTTCCTAGAACATATTTTTCATGGGAAAATGTTTTCCTATTAAATGATTTCTACGGAAAATATCTTGTAGGGTGGGGTGGGATTGAGGGCGGGGGGGGGGGGGGGGATGGGGCGCGAAGGTAGAGCCTTCAAAAAAATGGTGTCAAGTTGGCTTGGTAACTTGGTTATGCCTAACTCATTTTTAGTCCATTTCCATCCAAAAAACTTTTGGGCCAGTTTTACAACTCATTTACTAACATGTCAAAATTCAGCCGCCCCCGATCATTTGACATTCCTACAAAGACTTGTAATGTTTGAGAACCCTAAGTTATGGATCTAGCTCCCATCCAGTAGCTGATCCCTTCATTTCTTCCGGTTGGTTATTGAAATTCTTCCACATGTCCCTTTAATGAGAAGGACATCTTTATCATTTTGATATTTTATACTGAGATTAATAATTCCGAGATAGTTATCCAACACCGAAATTGATATAAACATAATACCACATTTATGGTATAACTAATCTCGCGATTATAAATCTCGGAATCGAACTCAACCAAACACGAGATATTTTTTGTACAAATACCACAATGATTTTGTAGGTGCCCCAGAATACTTTCTTTACTATTGCGTATATTCTTCGTTTGTTATAAGAGTAAGATTTAAAGTGGAATTTCAGGACACTATCCCGGAGTTCTAAGCTGAAAAAATAGGATTCTCGGAGAGTATTCTAGAATTTTTAACTTCTCGAAATTGAAAATTCAGAACACTATATTACATTTTTAAATTACATGAATTGAATCTCAGAACAATGTCATGGAGTTCCAAAAAAATGAAAATGATGAAGTGGATGTCTGGTTTTTAATGTTGGGGTCCAACATTAGTTCCGTATAAAATCTAACTAAACTTTAATTAATCTTAAGACTAATTTATTTTCACAAGCAATATAACAAAAATGGAAATTTATGAATTTCACCCCTTCTCTATTTGTGGTACACCCTTATGAAATCACATGAAGTGACCTTGAAGCAGCCCATGTTGAAGGATATTAAAGACGCGGTGCTGATGTCTCACTATTATATCGTGCACTTCTTAGTGTTCTTACTCCTAAAAATAAACGTGTCGAATCATGAGTATGAACAAAAAAAAAAAAAAAAAAAACACATGTTCTTCTGGTAATAAAATATATTAGTATTAACACATGATCATTATCAATTACTTCTTCTTCCTTTTTTTTTTAAGAAAAGAATTTCCTAAGTTGATTATATTTGTGTTGTATTATATCAAAAGGACTTTTAGATGTGGGCGGCGACCAATGTAAATGCATTGTATATTACAACGACAATAACGAAAAATATAACATTTTCGAGTTGTGAGAATGTTTTAGAAATAACCGTTGACCACGTAAAAACATGCATATCACTTTGGCAAAAATGAAACATCTCTCTTAGTAATATTTAGGTTTTTTTGGAAGGACACCTCAAAATTAATTTTGAGTGTAAATGAATGAAATTGTATTATTTTAATAAGTTTATTTGCTCAAATAATTACTTGATTAATATTATGAAATTAAGTGTAATTAAGACGTGTTATGTTTCCAAATTTGCTCTTTCCCTTTTTAACCTACTTTATGTAGTGTAATTTTTGTAAACATGCATATCGTCTGATCGAGGGCCAAATGAAACACCTTTTATCTTTTCGTGCAAAGCTTATACTATACTAGTGCTATTGGCCTAACGATATTTTTACCAATGGTGCAATTATTATGATGGGATTGAGAAAGCTTTAATGTATGGATCACGTGGCACCATTGGATACTTCTTTGTTCTCCTTTTTCCTTTTTAAAAAGGAAAAGAAAATTAGTTAGCCAAAAGTAAGAGCCCTGGGTAGTTGCCTTATTGGAGAAAACTGAAAAGAGAAAAATCAATGGAAACCCAAGAAAAGAATATCATCTACTTCCTCTTTTTGTTTATAGTATGTTGTTTGGTCGGACATAATTTCAAGGATGGCTCGTACATAGCTCGTATTCTACGACGTTATACACGTGGAAAATTAGGATTAGATAGCCCTTTATTCTCAATTCAAGTTCTTAGCTTAGAAATATGATTTGAATCATTTCAATTACATTTGAATTTTGATCAGCTGATAAATTCATCCAGGAGAGATAGAGAGCTCCTACAGCACTATTACTTGTGGGGCATGGGATGTGGCGTGATGATACATTTGTATTTACTTATTTAGTACATTAAAATAACTTTTAGTCTTTTTTACTTGTTCATTTTAACTAATCAAGAAAGAATTGATAAAGAATAGCGATGCAGAGTTGACAATGCTAATTGAGATTATTTATAGAATTGATATATAATAGCCATGTAAACTGTTTACCCGTAAATTGGTACAGTTGAATTTGTATACATGGTCAAGAACACATGGATCAAATATGACAAAATAACAATGTAATTTGTAATGAATATAAACGAAACATAATTGAAGTAAAGAGTTAGAATAGCCTGAGCCTTGAAGAAGCTTTGAGCTAGAGTCTCCGGGCAAGCTGTCAGTTGCAATATCAATTCTGCCAAATAGAAATGAAAAGTCAACGTGAATATCGAGTATGTGTGTTGTATATATCCCTTATAATTCATTCCTTTACAATGAAATGGCAAGCCCTGTTTATACTTGAGCTAAGGGTTACACATTCCATGAATTATGCCCCCATTAATAATACAAATTAATGCTATAGTAATGATAGACAATAAAGACAGCAATAACGCTTATTAATGCTCCGTGAAAGGTGCACGGGCATAACGGTTGACTGTTGGTCTCTCCAACGGGTGTCATGTCATTCTTGCTAACCACCGAAGATCTGGAAGTTACAGTGCCTTCGAGGTTATTAGATCACCTCCGGAGGCCTGGACTGCTGACTTGGATCTAATTCACTCCTACTGACATGTGTCATTATGACATTCATCCAGCTGTGTTCTATGAATTTTCCCCAATACATAAACGTGAAATTGCTAATTGAGATTATTTATATTAATTAAAATAATTTTAGGGGCGTTTGTAAAATAAATACCTAATTAAAATTTTCTTAAAAAATACAGATAATACACTTAACAAGTGAAAAAGAAAAAAAAAAGGGAGTAATTGATTGTCACGACCCGCCTAGAGGGCCGCGACGGGTACCCGGAGCTATATACGGAGCACCGTACGTTATACCATTATCGTCTTAACCTGTATTCATATAAGCTTCATAAACATGTACACATATATCCACATATACCCACATTCATGACAGCAAAAGAATAATGTACGAAATATGCATTGAGGGCACGTGACAACTGCTTCTCACATACAAGTATCTACGAGCCTCTAACTGAAACTCTGAGGGCATGACGATGGGACAGGACCCCATCATATCCAAATATGTACACAAAAGAATATATATCAAAAACGGCACCTCCGGTCTATGGAAGTGCTCTGGTACAAGCTGGTCCGACTCCTATGAGGCTGGGTCGTCTCCCCTCGTCTCACTCGTGGGTACGAGCACATCATCCAAAGGAGAGGATGTCAGTACGAACAATGTACTGAGTATGTAAGGCATATATCATAAAGTAACAGAGGTACAAGAAGACAAAACAAAGATGAACCGATAACTGGTAACTGCTTGCCTCTTAAGGCGGAGCCATGCATGCATACGCGTAACATATCATATCATGTATTGCTGCGGAACGCGCAGCCCGATCCATATATTGCCGTGGAACGTACGGCCCGATCCATTATCCATATAGCCCGCGTCCGGGATAATATTATCATATACCAGCTGATTAGGAGGCTATGCATCTATAGCATATATATAATATACGTAGCATGCATGAGAGTCCAAATAAAAGTGTGCTCTCTCGGAGTGACATAAGGTCGTAACCCTCCGAGTACATTATGACGTCATCATCTTTAGATCGTGTCTGATGCTCCATGACGTAACCTACGGCTATATGTAATATAGCTCAGACATAAGCTGATGCCATATGCTTTATAGCCTGGGGCCATATGTAATATAGCTCACTGAGACACGAGCAGTGGCCATATGCTTTATAGCCCGCTCAGTCACGTTAGGAAACCATTTAGAATGTTAAGCTTGGAAATCTTTCAAATTGGAGCCATCGTATGATTCTTTAGGAACTATGAGCTTTTGGCATTTCTGGGAGTGAACATATAGAGAATAACGTATACAAAATCACATAGATGGATCATGCCTTTGAAAGAAAAGGGGATAGCCTCACATACCTTTGTATCTCCTTAACGACGTCGACTAGGAGCTCTCCTTCCGACTTACGATTCTACATATAAGAGGGTTCGTACGAAGGTTAGGTTGTTGAAGGCATACTTAAGTTTAAACTAAAGCGGATAAGGCTAACGAAAATTGGGCAGCATTTCGTTTGTTTCGACGACTTTTCCTCATATAATCAAACAGCTCCCAACAATACAACAACATCCATAATATCATAATACGTAAATTTCCCTCAAGTTAAACATTATTCAACCTCTAAACTCATTTCCGGAATCCTCCACAACCACAATTAGAATACAACTTCATACTTGTTTATAGTTCGAGTTCTCCAACTACTCAACGCCCTTACTATCATAAAATAATTGTAATACTCACCTTGATTATGTAAAGATGATCTTTGGATAAAAATACTCCACTTGAGAAGAACTCCACTTGACTACCAGGAGATTTTCAACCTCTATCAATCTCTCGGAAGCATTTACACCCTTGATTCTACTAACTTTTGGTGTTTGATCCTTTAATTTCCCTACTTGGATGTGTATTAGTGTGATATGGAGAGAATTCTAGAGGTTTGGAGAGTGTTTGGATCGTGGGAAATGAGAAAAAGAAGGGAAAACCGTGCCTTTATAAAATTAAAATTTGGACCCGACCCGGAATATACGGTACAATATACGGTCCGTATATTGGACCGTATGTTCCTTCCAGAATCTCCAGAAGTTTCCCCCTTCACTGGAAGAGTTCTACGGCCAAACATACGGGCCGTATAAAATATACAGTCCGTACATTGGACCGTATAATTCCCAGTTTTCTCGATTTCGTTCTCGTCGCTTCGTTTGATCTCGAATCCTTATGGAACCTTCTTGGCACTTGTGAAACACTTCGTTAGCGAGCTAACGGACATTATAACTCGTCCTTAAATCCTTGCTAAGCATTCCTTAGCTCGACGCCCATAAAATCCTTCCCAAACGTAACTTATACTTCACTTTCACGACGAGCCTAGTTCGCCAAGTCTGATAACCTGAGAATCTTATCGTATATACATTAAGGTTGCCAATCACCCTCTTGTAGTCGTGAAGGTCTCATGTCCGCCTTGACCGACGTTAGTCCATTCACGACACAATGTCACGAAATTACCGAGGTGTAACATTGATTTTTCCTTATTAGACGTATTAATTCGCCAAATTGACGTGTAATAACTTAGAGATGGTTGGACAAACTTGAGCATGTCAAAATAAGTCGAATCAATGTATCATGATTCACTCAAAATTTCTTGAATGAAAAAAGATTTGATTAGGTAGGTCAAATAGAGCATAACCCAACAAACTCTACAATATCCAATTTCTTTAAATTTTGTATGAAAAAAGCAAAAATTAATATATTTTTTATTTCCCTTAAGTCCTTCCAAATTTTGTTAATTTGTTAGTTGCCGCGGTATGCATCACAAAAAGTATTTGTAAATTTAGGAGTGGCTAAAAAAGTTCTTTGTTTATTCTATGTGGAGTATACGTTCTCAAATATTTGTTTAAAGATTAAAAGGAAACACCTAACGATCTTGGAGCCTTTGGTTCGACGTTTGATGTTCACTTTTGATAGTGAGTAATTTGATAACACAAGCCACCAAATCACATTACATGATTACATTCGTATTTGGCAACTTAACTTTTCGGGTTATTTTTCCAAAGGTAGAAAAAATAGCAGTAGTAAAAACATTCAGAATATCACAACCGCCGCCGCCGCCCCCCCCCCCCCCCCCCCCCCCCCCCCACCCTCAAAAGCAGAGAATGGTGTACGCGTTTATAAGAATCCAGTAATATTTGTTCAGAACCCCCTATATATGTAATAAGAAATCAACTGAATATCTATAAATATTTAATTGTGAACCAGTTAAAATTGTATAGGAGTATTAATTTGAGGTCGTTGCAAAAGCCATAAGCTTTAAATCCTAAATCTGCCTCTACACCCTTCTCATCTTGGGCAACTAAAAATATGTCAACATTTTTAAAACACTCCATTTGGAGATTGTATTAAGAGCCTTTTAGGATTAACTGATTGTAAATAAAACTGATATTTTGTTGAAAAATATTTTTAAGTGTTAAAACCGAGTTTATAAACATGCAGATACATATTTGAATAAAAGTGCTAAAACTTATAATAAACACTTGATATATTTGATAAAAAAGATATTGCTCTTTTGTAAAATGACCAAAATAACCTTAAAATGTTTACCAAGAAAATATAGATTTAAAAATATCCTTGTAAACAAAAAGAGAATGAGCTATATATATATATATAGTGAAGAGAAAATTAAGGACTGTTTGCTGCGAAATGTATTTTGAGAATTAAAAACATAAATATTACAAAAGTTAGTCAAACCAAAATGCTTTTAAGCTAAAAAAATCGAGGTTGATATTGGCTTATAAGCACTTAGCTATAAATATTTAAGATATTTACAAATGCGTAAATGAACTAAAAAGCATTTATAAGCCAGGTTGAGCAGTTTCTAAGTTTAGCCAAACACTCCAAGATCAACAAAATTATAGTTTAAATCTATGGATAAGGGCCAAATATACCCCTGTACTATGACTCTATGAGAATAGGTTTAAATATATCCTTCGTTATACTTTGGGTTCAAATATACCTCTGCCGTTATACTTTGAGTTCAACTATACTTTTCTTCCATTAAGTTTGTCCAAGGTGGACATCTAATCTTACATGTCACTGACATTTGATGAGGTGGACGACACATGACATGCCACTTAAGCACCCCTAACCCATTTTACTCCTCTCCTCAATTTGTTCTGTAATTACTAAAATTTCTTTGCCCTCCATCGACATTACTGATATTCGGCTCAAATATCTATATTTTGTGTCACTTTCCTTCTAAATCTTAGTACTTTAATCGCTTTCTGTATAAGGGAATCGTTGTATTTGAGCTTATGTTGGTGTATTTGTGTGTTTAGGTACCACGAGGACAAATGGATGAAAACAAAGCAATTTTGTTGAATTCTGGATGCATTTGAACTTGAACGAAATGACGAGAGGTTCACGCGACACTTGTAGAAAAATTTGGCAATTGAAGGCGGTGGTGCGACACACCTGCGTTGCGCACCTAGCGCGCAACAGAAGCCTCTCTGACCAAATCTCTGATGTAGACAAAAATATGCTCCCGCGATGGGCTCGCGTCGCGCAGCCATGGCGGGACCTCGATCAGTTTTCTCGATTCGATCGGGATTTGGTTTTAATTATTTCAACTTTTACCTTAGACTATAAATAGATGTTTTTAGGTTAGAAACGACATGCTGGGATTATTCTTAAGACTTGTAAGCCATCGTTCTTATTCTCTCTTAGGTTTTATTTTATTTTCTTCAATCAACCCTAGATTATTCATGAATTTTTGTTCTTCTTCTCAAATCATGAGTAGCTAAACTCTTTTATTCTAGGGTTGTGGCAAAAGGCATGATAGTTTGTTTGAGGATAATTTCTATCTATTAAATTTCCATCTTTTGGGTCACTTTTTTATTCATGTGCTTAATTATTTAATTACTTGATCACTAATTAGACATGATTTGTGGTGTGTGAGTTGAACTTGAAAGAGCGAATTCACGTATGTAATAAGAATAAATAGAGTTTGTTCGAGTAATCGTTTCTCTACTGGGGATAGAAATATACTCGGTAGGCCTACTTAGTTAGTTATGGAGATAAATGTGTTCTTGTTATTTCTGGCGATCATAGAAATATAGACGTTAAGAGTAACATCTACAGGCTTGTGAGTAGTTCGAAAGAATATCATAATAGTTGTACGACCACGTATACTTGCGTGCGCGTTTAGGAGCAATAAGTTTTTGGCTCCATTGCCGGGGACTTAGAAAAATTACTATTTTTCTAGTTTGATTTTATAATTTCTATTCAAGTCTTTACTTTGGTTCTTTGGTTGACTTGTGCTCCTCAAGTGAATTCTCTCATTTGTGCCAAATACTCGAAGTCAAGAAAAAGCATTAGCTGACTTTGACCCAGAAATTGAACAGACATTACACAAGCAGAAAAAGATGGCGAACAACGAACGTAATCTCAAGTTGGTTGACAACACCGAAGTCGAGAACAGGGAAGTTGCCAGAGTTGCTGAAAGAGTTGTTGAGATGGCACAACAAAATCGAGTTCCAGTGTCGAACTTTGCTAGACCCAGCCTAGCAATTACTGCTAAGGCTATTGTCAAGCCTGATATCGATGGAAACTTTGAGCTGAAAGAAGGAACAGTGCGACTGGTGCAGAATACATACCAGTATATGGTTAAGCCTCATGAAGACCCTTTAAGCACTTGATGACGCTCGTAGAGTTGAGCGAGAATTTTCAATATCAAGATGTCTCCAATAATTATGTGAAGTTGTCCTTGTTTCCGTTCTTATTGATTGGTGAAGCAAATGATTGGTGGCAGAATCTACCGGCTGGCTCTATTACTTCATGGTAGATACTAACTTCGCTCATAAAGACTCTGAATCTCTACCACAAGCATGGGAGAGTTATAAGGGCTATTTGCGAGACTGTCCACATCACATACAGTCGAAAGGGATCATTAGGCACTATTTTGTGGAAGGGCTAACGCATGATTCTAGAGCTTTACTGAATGCTTTAGCTTAGGGCCAGATCTTGTCTAAAACATATAAGGAGATGGAAGCTCTTCTAGAGCTAATGTCTGAAGGTACTTAAGAAGACTCAGAACCAAGTCGTTCAGGAATTACACAGAAAGTTGTTGGAGTACTCCAAGTAGATGATGTTACTGCTATTCGATCAGACCTTGGTCAACTTTTTCATGCTGTTAGCAGGCTGACCAATGCTCCATTTGGGAATCAGGTGCAACAAGTCAATCAAGTACAAGCACATTGTGATGATTGCGACAAAGATCATTTATTTGCCAACTGTCCTGTAAATCCTGCTAATCTAGAATCAGTATACTATATGAGGCACCAGAATTAGGGTGATGGACATTAGTTCGAAAACAAATACAATTCAAATTCTTTGAAAAATTATCAAAAGCCTTAACAGCAGCAGGTGAGTAGCTCTTTAGAAGAAACAATGAAGCAATGGATATCTCAAAGCCAACAGATTTCTCAGCAGCAGCAACAGGTGGTTAATGAAATGCAAGAATCCATCCATGAGCTAGAATGTCAGATTGGCCAAATGGCAGTTTCTCAAACTGTCTGACTGCAGAGTGCTCTTCCAAGCAATACCGAATAGAATTCAAAAGAACAACTTTATGTTGTTTCTTTGAGGAATGGTAGACAATTGAAAGAAGCTCCTCCAAAGAACAAGAACATGACTGATGAGTTGATTCCTACTAAGAGGACAGAGACTGAATAGAAAATTGTGTATCATATTGCACAACAGTAAGAGAAAATGGCATGCAGGCCACCACAACCGTTCATGCAAAGACTCCAGAAGCAGAAGGCTGATCGGCTTGTAAAATATTCTTTGAGATCTTGAAACTGGTTTACACCAACATCCCTTTCGTGGAGCTCTTGCAAGAGGTTCCGAAATATGCTAAGTACATCAAAGATTTTGTTACAAATAAAAAATGTCTGACAGAGTTCGAGACTGTAGCACTTACTGAAGAATGTAGTTCTAGAGTGAGGAGCAAGATTCCACCAAAACTGAAAGATCCGAGCAGTGTCACCATCTCTATTACTATTGGTAACATTGAGGTTGAGCTAGCATTGTGTGATTTGGGTGCTAGTATTAATCTGATGCCCACCTTTGTGTTCCGTACGTTGGGATTGGGTAAGCCATGACCAGTAACAGTCACTTTGCAATTAGTGGATAAATCTTTAGCATACCCCACTGGCAAGATTGAAGATGTTCTCGTGAAAGTAGGCCCATTCATCCTGCCATTTGACTTCATTATTCTTGATTACGAAGCTGACAAGAATGTACTTCTCATTATGGGGAGGGGATTCTTAGCTTCTGTTGATGCGGTTATCAGAGTCAGAGATGGGAAGATGTCCATGAAAGTAAATAGGAAAGAAGCTACTTTTGATGTGTTCAAAGCTACTAAGTTTCCTCCCTATTATGAGGAACTAAAAATGATCATAGTGGTGGAACCCTAACTAAGAAATGTAGAGCTAGATCACTTTCTGGCTCTAGAGATCCCTTGGAGATGGCATTGGTATATGGTGAAGAATTAATGGAACATAGGGAAATCGAGGAGTATCTTCACATTATTGACACTTCTTGCACCTAAGTACAAGCCAATAAGTTGTTCAAATACTTGGAGAGACCGGAATCTTGGAAGAACACTACTAGAAAATAAAGAATTAGCGACAGACAAAATTCTGTAGCTAAACAACAAAAATTCAATGCTAATACCGTTTAGCTACGGATTAGAGATGGATTATAAGAAAATTCAATAAGCTATGAGCTATTTAGCGATAGATTAGTTAAGGATTACTGACAAATTCTTTAGCTAGTCGCCTGTTCTCTTATAGTGGAAACCAAAGCTCTCCATTAAGGAGGCTCCGGTTCATGAGCTAAAACACTGACTTTCTCATTTACAGTATGCTTTCTGGGCAGTGTTAACACATTTCCCATAATCCTCTCTACCTTTTTGACATATGTCTTGAACGGGTGTTGCCAGTATTGAGAGATAGGATCTGAGCTCTCGGATGGACTATAGCTGACATTCGAGGGATCAACAACTCATTTTGCATCCACAAGATATTGTTGGAGGAAGATAGTAGGCCCACTATTGAAAATAAGGGAAGTCTGAACCCAATCATGAAAGAGATAGTGAAGAAAGAAGTGATTAAATGACTTGACGCCTGCACTATTTACCCCATCTCAGATAGCAAGTGGGTAAGCCTTGTCTAATGTTTCCCGAAAAAAAGGGGAATGATTGTGGTAAAGAATGAAAATGGTGAGCTGGTACTTGAGAGAACGGTTACTGGTTGGTGTATTTGCATTGATTATCAGAAGTTAAACAGTGCAGCTAGAAAAGATCACTTCCCTTTGCCCTTCATGGATCAGATCTTTGGATCATTTAGCCGGGCGTGACTATAATTGTTTCTTGGATGGCTATTTAGGTTACAGCCAGATAATACATGACAAGCACATTCAACACTGCGAGCTTGAGCCTGGGCTATTGGCCTTGTTTTATAACTCAATGCTTAAGGTGTTTCTTTGGAAAGTAGAAGAGTAAGTGGTCTGGGCCATTTGAGATAGTGCATGTGATAGCACATGGATCGGTTGAGTTGAAGCCGCTAGATTCTGACAAAACTTTCTTGGTGAATGGGCAGCGAGTGAAACATTATTTTTGAGAGGTCATTGATCGCGAGAGGACCTCTATTGATTGGAAGAGGCTTGAAAGAGCCTGCGTCATGCCGCGACGTTAAATCAAGTGCTTCTCGGGTGGCAACATATTTGTATTATTAGTGATATGCTCAAATTACACCTATTAAATGATGTAAAGTGAATGATATCAAATATCGTAACCCAACAAGATTGGGGTCGAATCCCATAGGAAATTTGGTATGAAAAGATTATTAAATTAGTTGAGTACTTTCTTGCGGTCTAGTTTTGTATGCCGTTGAGTTTGTAAAAGATTGTTATTTATTAACTAATTGCTTTGATTGTAATGAATATGATTAAAGAAATCAAGGTTGTGCCCCCTTTTAGATAAAGTGTATGCTATGGGTATTGATCTTGATATACTTCTAATTGATCGTTGTAAGAATGCACTTAACCTCTAATTGAATCCCTAACATTTCCCAATAGTTAAGGACTGTCTCTCTTTATGATTTTCCCAAATATAAAAGAGTTGATATGAAGAACGGTTAATATGTGCCAAGTAAATTCCTCTTATTCCTAAGTGAATCTATTAAACGAGGGTTAACGCCCCGAGTTCTTGTTACTTGTTCTTACCAAATCCTAGCTTATTGTCCCAAATAAATTAAGGTGTATGGCTCGTGGTAATATTTGCAACCATCAACTAACAATGAATAATGAAGAATAAGTAAACCCTAACAATCCATTATGCATATATCAATCTCAATTCCCAATCACATAACACCCATCTTTGGGTTCACAATCTTGGTATTAAGGTTAGCTACTCATAATGAAGAACGAATAACAAAATAATAAAGAATTCATATTGCTTACTATTGATTAAAATAAGATGAAAGTAATTGTCTTATCTCCAAAAGCTCCAAGAACAACGATGTATTTAATGTTCTAGGTCAAAAGACAAGTCTGACAACTGATAATGAATAAAACCCTACAAGGAACTATTTATAAGGTCCCAAAAACATGAAATTACACTTGGCAAAAATTGCCCCTGACGGCATCAAATGCGGTCCGTATAATAAAATACAGACCGTATAACTTTATACGATCATTAATTCTTCAATTCTTCACTTCAAATCACGAACACCTGATACAGCCCATATATAAATATACAGTCCATAAAACTTGGTCGTATATTATCATCCTCAAGCTTGACACTCTTGCTCAGTTGCATCCACTAAATACGATCAAGGATACGACCCATATAATAAGATACAGTCCATAATTCTGTCCGTAACTCATCTTCTTCTAACTTCAAGTTTCTGTTTCAAAATCTCCTTAAATACGACCAGGGATACGGTCCATATAAATATATACGGTCCGTAATTCCTCCACTTGGTTCCTATTCATGCAATTTCCGTGTTCTTGTCCTTCAACCTGTCAATTACTTGAAAAACAATAAAAACACATCAAAACGACACTTACTTGCTTAAAAACAAGTAAAACTTCTTCTCAAAAGACATCAGTTGTGTCGTAATTTTGCGGCACATCAATACCCCCAACTTAAAGTCTTTGCTTGTCCTCAAGAAATTAACACAACACATACCACTCAACTAAGCTTAGATACAACAAAATAAAAATATCTACTATGGTTTTTGTTAAGAACTACCGGCATGCATGTTTCTCAATATTGAGCCTCTCAATTCCATGATTTCAAACCACGATGTATTACTCAAAACATGTCACGATTCATAATGAAGCTTCAATCAATGACATAAAGTTAAAGCTATTGGGACTATCAATGCGTATAAAAACGCTAGTTTGGGTAATTACTTGTTTTCACAATTTCATTCAACCCTTATGCCCTCACAAAGATCAAAGAACGTCCCATACATATATATACCTGGATAAATGGGACAAAGACTAAGAAGAAGAGAAACACTCACACTCACAAAGAAGTTCATGTACTCCAAATGCAAGTGCCATATGCTTGCCCTCATTTTCAATGCTTTCAACTTCGGACTGTTTGGTTGTGATCACACTAGGACTTTTTCTAGGCTTGTGATGTAAGCTTAGGTACAAGTATGATAAATATTTGGATATTAATGGCTCACCCTAGTTGAACACTACATTTTCCTTTCCTTTCTATGCCTTTCTTTCTCCCTCTTTTTACCTTTTCAACTTCGATACGGTTTTAACAAACTACTATGTATTAACTATCTTTTTGTGCAATGATTTCTGATTTTTCTCTTTTTTTTTCTTTTTGATTTTATAGCAACTATACACAACCACATTAAATCCTTTACTAGGTTTACCACACTACCCCCAAATTAGGCTTTTAGCCTCTTTCTCACGCATATTTCACCCCAGCTTAGGCTTTTTTGCCTCTTTCTCTTCTTTTATAGCGTCAAGGAGAGAATAAGTGCAAAGATAGAACTATTTCAAACAAGGGATCATATACATGAACGGGTTAGGCTTATAAGGCAATCATGGCTTCAAATTTACACAAAGAAAGCCTAAGATCATTTCAACACCCAAACTGTCCTTAGTAATCAAGCATGACCAACGGGGCAAGTTCTAGATTGCAAGTATAATACATGAACGCATACTAACTCACACACATATTGGCATAAGGATTATTTTGTTGACTACCCAATCAAACATTCGTCGTACACAATACCCCAATGCTCAAGATGTCATAAAAAGAAGCATGCGTGTCAATACACTAACACATTCCGAGCATATACAACAATTTTGGAGAGGGGTCATTTTTCATCAAAAATACAAATCACAGATGCATAGCCATAACTACATCAACCACTACCATCTTAGTCATAATTACTCTATTTTACCTAAGCAACCTACACATCCCAGTTTTAACAAAAATAAACCCCTCAGGAAAAGAAATCTGGCAAAGAAAAGTCGAGGGGCTCCTAAACACATATATACAAATACACAACTCCAGTAGCCCTATCCCCAACTAAAAACTATGCACGGTCCCTAGTGCATCATAATAAGCACAAGTAAGGGTAAAGGGTACCTGGGGTGTACGAGGTGCTCTGATCATCTTGAGACTGTGATGCCTTCACAAATAGAGCTGCAGTACCAGCCTTAGTAGTAGTAGTCTCCTTAGCAACAGGAACATCCGCCGGAAGCACCAACATGATCAGGTTAATTCTCACGTAGAGAATTATGCACTACGATCCAGAACCTCTCATCCTCTTAGAGGCTCAACTTCCGAGTCACCTCAGCAGACAGGTCTATATCATCCCATTTCCTCTTTCTTTTCTATACCGTGGACTCATCGTCATCGTCCCATTTTCTCTTTCCATTCTGTACCATGGACTTATCCCCGTCGTCCTCATCTAACAAGTTCTCAACCTGGATCAGCTCCTCCAAGTTAACCTGTGACGTCGGAATGGAATTTTCCAATACAACCTGCTCTTGCGGCTTAAGCGCCTCAACATCAGCTGTCAACTTGGCAAACTCCTCCTGAAGTGATCCTATATCACTTCCGGGAGCTGCCATTTCTACAGCAGCCAGTCTCGTATCAAACCTATCATGTCTAGTGCGGAGAACTGAATGAGACTGCTTAGTTACAGCATGTATCGATTGGGTAGTAGCTTTGATCTGTTTTACCACATATGGACGGATTTGCTCCATAATAAGACTAACCTGCTTCTCGGCCTTTATTGCTTTGGTGGCTACGTCCTGGAAGTTATCTCTGGTGAATGCCAAGGGATCAACCCCTCGCTGTGCTGCCGGTGGGGGTCCAACTGAAGAAGTGGCACCCGCTGAAGAAACAGGTGCGGCTGTAGTCGGTGGTGCAATATCAGCAGCAGTAGTAGCAGATATGGACACCGGGGTAGTAGTAGAAGGTGCCTCAGTGGTGGCATTCGTTGTGGTCCCAAGACTCGACTTAGGCTGAGTCTCATCATCATCAGCAGGCAGTTCTAGCAATGTATCTCCAATAACATCGTTCTTGCTCTTTCTTCAGCCCCCAACACGGGTGGCCTTAACACAGTGATCCTAATCGGGAATGCCCGTCACAAGGGCTCTTTGACACAACTCCGTATTGAGGCACGGGAATATCAAGGAGGTGGACGGCTGTGGTGCTCTTTGTCTACTCCTAGCTAATCAGACGCCCCAAATTCATAGGATACCGGGACATCATTGCTGCGACTGTCACAGCCTGGGGACTAGTGAGGATGTTTTCATTCTGCTTTGGTAGCACCCTTTATCTGACCAAATTCCACCAAAACTTGGCTTCAAAGGTGAGAGAACTCTTGACAATTTTTTTATTCGGACTTGTCACCCAAGCTGGAGTACCCACGGCCACTACTTTAGCACAGACTGTCATCTTTCCTCTATTTTTTGTCCATAAATTTAGCCTCATTAGTTGGTTCTGCATAATCATCACCAAAATAGACCCTGTTGATGGCCTTGCTAGAAATGTTGACCTTTACATTGCTGACTGTAATAGTCTTAAGTAGTGGTACATTGTGCATGGGCACACTTAGGCGTTTTATCAGGAGTAACACATCCCCATTATTAGCATACATCTTCTGCACAAGCACCGAACAATAGTCACCACGAGGGTCACTAAATACTGTGAGCCGGTACAACTGGAGTACCTCAGCAGTGTGAGGGTAGGTGGATAGGCCCTCGAAAGTAATTGCCGCTCTTCCCAGATATTTCTTCGTGGCTTTCCCCCTAGCTTTGTCGGAGCTATCCCCATGTCATACAGTTCTTTGGCTCCCTTGAACCCGAATAGTAAAGCATCCTCTCCCAGTCGTTTACTCTTTGTTTCCAACCTTTGGCTCTCTTTTTCAACACCTGGAGTCGAAGGACCAGGATGAGTAGTAGAAGGCTCGATTGAGCCACTAGCTTGTTCAGCCCCTTCTGACTCTGCATCCCTTGAAGCAGATGATGAAGATTCCCCCTCTTCAGACTGGGAGGAATCAGAAGCTGATGGTGTAATGCTGGGGGGATCAGATGTTATAGCCTCCAGTGCTTCTTTTGTGGCATAACCTCCTCCTTCTCTTCAGACTGGAGGGGGAGTCATACAATTGATGTGTTACTTCTGTCCTTCCTCGACCTCGGCCCCTTCCAGCTGGTTGGGGCTCGCCACCTCTCCTTACGGCACGTTTTGAAGGCATAACTGTAAGAGAGGCATCAATAGTACCGGGTCATAAAGAAATAACACAAAGGAAAGGCAAACACCTTTTGTGTGTGTGTGTGTATATATAAGGTCATAAATGAAGAATACGATCTGTATAAAATTATACGGACCGTATAAGTTGGCCGTAATATTCTTATCTTAGAAACACAGTCTTAGATATGGTCTGTATAATAAAATACAGTTTGTATTTAAGCATCTATTTCCAAGAAGAAACATCATTTTTCATATCTGTGGAAATACAGTCACACATACAATCCGTATAACAAAATACGGTCCGTATTTAAGCACATATTTTCCATACAGAAACCTAACTTCTTGACCAATTAAAATACGGCCCAGGATATGGTCTGTAAAGATTTATACGGTTCGTATCTTAGATCATATTTACATATCGACCCCAATTTTTTTTATTCACACTTTTGCTTCGGTTTAAGTTCAAATACCACATAACACACAATTTTTATGGTTTCACTTCCTATGGGGCTCAGACTCAATGGGGTTTCAATATACTCGTCCCCACGAGTATTAGACCACGTCAATTTGCTTACCCCCCCCCCCCCCCACTCAAAAAATCATTAACCATGAATTGTACCAAATTAAACCCTAGGTTCAACAACACCCATCATCCCATCAACTAAATCATACCACTATGTGCAAATTAAAGGGATAAGAGAATCAACATACCTGTGTGATGATGAACTTGTGGGCACAACTTGATGAGAACTAAGAGAAAAGCAAAGAAAACTCTTTAATCAGAGCAGAGGGTTGTCGGGTGTCACGCCCCAAAGCCCCCCTAGGCGTAATAGACATCTGATACTATGAACAACACCGGAAGCATCTTATAAAATTAATAAATGACAAGTCCCTTTTTAATATTATTTAATTAAATTAGTTATAAATAACTAAATAAATCGTGATCACAATTATGAAATAAAACCAGGAAGTCTAATATAAATAAATAGTCATAAACGTGGCAAAACACCCAACAAGTCATACGAGATTTCGACAATCTACCCACAATTCTGACAATTATATATGGAGCTTCTAAGAGACATAAATAATATTATAACTTCGGTGCGCATCCCGGAAAATAAAAGCAATAAGTAAAATAGAGGGTGTCCCATGAATGAAGGTGTGGGCTCACCAAGGTCTGGAAAATAGCAAGTACTCCTAATTCGCGAAATCTGTCTGTACCTGCTCTTCTTCGTTACCTAACATACCATCAAAAAACAACAATGATATGCCTGAGTACTGAGTACTCAGTGAGTGTCTCGGGGATAATAAGTAATATAACAAAATAATACAATAATGATTAGTGAAAATTGTTCCAATAGAACAATCTGAAATCAAAGGAAAGATTAATCGTACAACTCAAAATCATCAATAGAACACCATTAAGACAAGTATATATCTTTTCCGATTCAGTATACTGTTTATTACCATTTGAGCCTTTTCAATTCGAGATTAATATGATCAACAAACCACTCCCAGGTGAACAAGTTCATTATCATCAAGCCACTCACAACAAATCAAAGTAACACATGCCAATACAGGCCTAAATGAATATAATAAAGGGATGACTATTTAAGGTGCCCTAAACTAGCTTGGCAGCACCATATCGGGGTTGTCACCCTCGAAGGCTATCCTTCCTCCTGAATAGCTAGGCAAAACCATATCAGGGTTATAACCCTCGATGACTACTCTTCCTCTTGAATGGCTAGGTGAACCACACCGGGGCTATCGACTATCGGTGGCCACTCTTCCTCCTGAATGGCTAGGAAAACCCCACTAGGATCTATAGTGACTACCCTTTCTCCTGAGTAGCTAGGCCAAACACAAACAACAGAGAATCATAGCAAAACAGGCAATTCATAATCATGGCATAGAAGCCGAATCACAAGTCATATCATGATAGTCAAATTATTCATTAAGGATCATGTTCATCATCCCATTAGAGGGGTACATCAAGTCATTCAATTTTCGAAACCGAATTCACTTCTTTAAACAAGCTTCAAGTTCAACACAATCTACTATAGAGCATTCCCATGAGATAGTCAAGCTTTCCAATTATCAAGTTTAAACATCCCTTATGGGGTAATTCGAATTCAAACACCAAGCTTAATATCTCAATTTTTTTATCATCCTCTATAGAGGAAAACAATCATGAATACGTATATATAATATAGTACAAACAAGTTTTAATATGGGCTTGTCCCTCATGCACACAAACCACAACCAAAGAGTTCATAAAAACCGATCGAAAGAGCATGTTCAAAAAGAGACATACCTCAAATCCCGCTATGAGCTAGAAATTGGATTCCTTCCAAGTTCAACAATCACACTACAATGGTTATTAATAACAATTTTTAGAAATTTAACTAATTCTAGGGATTTCTACCCTTATTCAAAAAACTAGATTTTTTTTTTTTAGCCTTTAAACTCGTTCTTGAATCCGTATGTGAATCATTAGTGAATTCTAATCTTGAAGTAAGCTTTACACCAATACAACACTTATTACTAAACTTAGAAAATCAAAAGTCTTACCTCTTAGGTGAACTCCACACGCCCTTATCTCCTTCTTCTTGAGTTTTCAAGAATCTAGGGTTTGGAGAGATGAATTAGTGTCAAGAAGAGGTGAATTTAGTGTAGAATCGATGTAGATGGAGTAGGAACTCACCTTAGAGGTTTGGGGAGGCCCTAGGGTTGATTTTTCATGATTATAGATGTTTAGGAACTAACCCAAGCTTAAATATAAGAAAGAAATGTGAAAACCCAATTTTTGACCCAAAATTCGACGTTTTTTCGATGGGCCCGCGATTCATGGCCATTGCGGGACCCCCTGCAGACCTGAGATTCAGAAATGATGTTTTTGTGTGCACAGCATGCGATGCGGAGCCATCGCACGCTCCTTCACTAACGCGACGCGTGGCCCGTGTTAGTTTCTACGCAGTGTTCGGTAAAATGGACATAACTTCTTATACAGAGCTCCGTTCGGCCTCCGTAATATATCGTTGGACAGGTATTTTAAAGACCTACAACTCTCATATTTTAAGTTTTCCAAACTCTCAACGTAAATACCCAAAAACTGGCCATAAGTACAGACTGTCTCGAACTTAGACAAATTTAGAAGACTTTAAGAACTTCACTTTTCGATTGGACTTCAAAATGACTTTTTATCACCCGAATTCAATCCAAATGGATTCATATATCTAAAGTCGCATCTTAATACTAATTTTTACACATACACACCTAATTCAGGTTTATAGGATGTTACATCGAGTTTGGCTGAGATGATTTTTAGGGATTTGGGTGATGTATTGTGAGTGTATTTATGGAGAATTTAGGGAAGATGATGGTGTTGAAGTGACGGATGATCGTGGGTATAGTGGGAGAGAATGGGTATTAATGTTTTGTGAAGTGGGGAGGTGTAAGGCGCGGCTCTTTCTGTTTATAACCCTTAGCTTTGTATTTTTTTTCTTTTTCGAAAGAAAGATACAGTTCGTATTTTTACTCTTATTTGCATGTGATTCACTGTTTTATGTCATGCTGAAATACGGACCGTATGACCGGGCGTATTTTTAAATACGGCCCGTGTATCTGGTTGTATTTAGGCATCTCATAAAACATTGTCCACCTATTTTTCCCTTACCCTTTACGCCTACAGATACAGCCCACATTTCTAAATACGGTCCATACTTCCCAATCGTATTTAAGCATATCACAAAGAAGTGAGTAACTTTTTTGTGCATCAGTTATACGATCCAAAAGTATGGTCTGTATAAATAAATACGGGCCATATTTCTACCTTTCACACTTAATTTTTAATTTTTCCTACGTTATAGTCCTACACCAAAGCAAACGTCAAACCACACAAAAGATACGAAAATGACAAAAAGCAACAAAAGAAAAATACAAGAATTTAAAACCCTTGGGTTGCCTCCCAAACAATGCTTGATTTAACATCGCGGCACGATGGTGTTACCGTTTCCTTCGTGTAAGGAATGTAGCCATGCTTCAGCCTGTATCTGTCAACGATCATATCTCATCAATGCACCAATGATAGTGCTTCACGCTCTAGCTATTCACCTTAAATGTCTGATTTCCATCCATGGAATTTAATTCCATTGAGCCATTGGGTGAAACACTCACCATTTCGAAAGGTCCAGACCATCTGGATTTCAATTTGCCCGGAAAGAGCTTCAACCTTGAGTTATACGGCAGGACAGAATCACCCTTCTGAAAGTCCCGCTTAAGGATCTTGACATCATGGTAGTATTTCATCTTCCCCTTGTACTAGGCCGCACTTTTATAGGCATGGTACCGAAATTCATCCATTAACAACCTCAGCTCAGTTGTTTCTTCCCAGTCCATGTTCAAATTCTTTAATGTCCACAAGGCCTTGTGTTCAAGTTTGATTGGAAAATGGCACGCCTTGCCAAAAACTAACCTATAAGGAGATATCCCAATGAGCATTTTAAATGCTATTCTGTACGCCCAAAGAGCATCATCAAGTTTTCGAGCCCAGTTGGTTCTGTTTACATTAACCGTCTTGGTCAAGGTACTCTTTATCTCCCGATTGGAGACTTCCACCTGGACACTAGTTTGAGGGTGATATGGAGTGGCCACCCGATGATGAACACTATACTTTTCAAGCAGTACCACAAAAATTGTTACAGAAGTGCGCACCGCCATCACTAATAAGAGCCCGTGAGGTGCCGAATCGGGTGAAGATGTTCTTCTTGAGAAACTGGATGACACTCTTGCCCTTATTATTGGGTAAAGCCACTGCTTCTACCCACTTTGAAACATAATCAACAGCCACCAGAATGTATTTCATGCCACCAGAACTCACAAAAGGCCCCATGAAGTCAATACCCCAAACATCAAATAGTTCAACTTACATCACAAAATTCATTATAACGACCCGCCTGATCGTTATTGCACCTTCCACAGCCCGTGTATGAAAATCCAGTGTATCGTCATAAGATTGTTCCACGGGGGAGTTTTAAGTGTAATATTTAATCGAAATTGAATTAGATGAGAGTTAAAGAGTTGTGGGCCCGGGGAGGATGTCTTCCCTGCAGCGGGTGAACTACCGCTATAGCGAGCCCACTGTAGAGGAAGGGCAGTCCGCTGCAGCGGTATATACGGACCAATTCCCGCATTTAATGACTTTATTTTGGGATTTAACCCCTTGTGTCCACAAAACCCCTCTTCTAAGCCGTCAGTAGGGTATTCCCAGAGTAAAACACCTAGTGACTAGGGAAGATTATCCCTTCAAACATCCTTCATGTTATCTTCCTTAAAGATTTCTCTATCACGATTTCCGGCTCAAAGACGGAATAGTGGATATTTGATGAACGTTCGTGGTAGCTGCTCAGCAACGATGTAGGTTATGGTTTACTTGAGTTAGAATTTGATTAGTAAATTATATATATGCTATAGAATTGACGGAAGAAAGTATGATTAGGTCTTCGGACACGGAGTTTGGTTGCATATTGTTTAGGTTAAGATAAATGCTAATTTCTCTGGCATCGCACCATTAAGTGAATAAGTGAATCAAGATACGTAGTTGATAGGCCTAAAAAGGGAAGCAAGTTAGTGAATATGGTATTGTCATTGATCTAGTTAGCATGGTGAGGCATGTGCTATTTCTAAGTTGGCCATAATAGAGCCTTGTTATACCATGGATAGGGGCAACCTGCGGTTAAATTAGAGGTGTCGTTATTGCGTATTCATGTTGTCTTTATTCTATGTACTAAGCATGCGGGAATCGTCAGTATTTACTTTCTTGTTAATTTAGAGTGATTCCTTACTTGTGTTATTGATGAGTTGAGTTTGAGTCTTGGTATGGCTATTGTATGATGACCTGTATTCTTATTGTATGTATCTTCGTAGGGCATTCACATTGTTAGGAGGTTGATTTCTTAAGTCTTGTTATGACTCGTGGAATGGTAACTTATGTTTTGTGATATTGATGCATTGATTGTTCACATTCCAAATTGATTGTGGAACGGAAATGCAATGTGATGAGGAAGGCAATATAAATATGAAAAGGAATATTTGACAGGGGTGAGAATGTGACCTAGTTATGGGCTCGTGATTTGAGGTCAGTTCCGTAGCGAGTAGTACATAGACACCATGGGTCCCCTGCAGGTCATGACTAATTCGGCAAACATTACCATTTAGCATGTGTGTACGGATATGATACTAACATTGATTGCATTGTACCTGTGTGTTCATATTTGTGACGGTGGCAGAGCTGATTCTGGTTGGATGACATATAGTCATGGTTCATTCTGGTAAGTTACAATTGATTTCCTCATGATTATAAAGATAAGGCATTTACAAGTAACCTTATAATCCGTTGATAAATAAAGAAAGGTAGGTTGAGTCGACCCCATTAGCGTGGCTAAGTGTTTGGGTGTATGTTGATTTGATATCATTGACTGCATTGCTTTACTTGTTCTTACTTCATACTTGATAAGTGGGTTGATTCTGGTGTCCATTGCGGGTTGCGTGTTGATTGAGTCTAATTGTTGAATTATGAGTATGTTAAAGTAAGTAGGAAAAAGATATGAATTAGTGGTCCCACCGAGTGTTGGTTGATAGGGAGGTTGAGGTCTGCCCTTTATAAATTTTTGAGGGTTTAATTGGTCCAGGAGTCTGTCTTGACGGTAACTATTGTTGTATGTTGGTCCTTACTTCCTAGTGTTGTGTTGACATGGTAACGGGATACGAGCATGTTTATACCAGAACTGTTTAAGTACGGGTAGGATTTAAAAAGGTGCTACGACTGTACTCATCTGCTTATTCTGTTAATTTTATATCGCGTTGTGTGAACTAATCTTAGTCGGCCTATGATGCATACCAGTACGTGTGGTGTACTGATAATACTTTTGCTACATCCTTTAGGGGTGTAGATGTGTTTCAGGTTGTTGCTTGGAGGTTTCACTAGTCGAAATGGCGGATATCTTCCTACAGCTTCTGTACATCTCATTCCGAAGGCAGAAGCTGTGTCATTTTATTTGTGTTATCTCTCTATAAATTAGAAGCTCTTGTACCTATCTAGACTTAATCCTTCGGAAAGTTGAATTGTGTTCAATAAATAAATAATATCTTCATAATGCTCATTTTATTTACTATTGTTGGTTACATTTGTTTTCAAAACAACTTTATGAAGGGGTTTGGTTGGTAAGGGTTCGCCTATCAGGTAGCAATAAAGTAGGTGCCCGCATGATCCATAATTTTGGTCGTTAAATTCATAGTTATCTCATGCCTCTTAGCAATTTCCCCTTGAGGTTGGCATTGATCACAGCATTTTAACATCAAGTTCGTATCATGATAAAGCGTTGGCCAGTAATACCCACACTCAAGCACTTTAGCTGCAGTCCGATTTCCACTATGATGACCCCCGATAGTGGAGTCATGGCAGGCCTTCAGAATATCTATCACTTCCGACTCGAGGATACAACGCCGAATGATATTGTCAACTCATGTTCGAAATAAGTATGGCTCATGCAGTAGTACTGACGAGAGTCCCTTAACAACTTCTTCTTCTGATATGTCTTGATTTCATTTGGAATAAGACCCATCACTTAAAAGTTGGCGATATATGCATGCCATAGTGACACCTCAGATGACACCGCTAGAACTCTCTCATCTGGGAATGCATCGTCTATATCAAGGTCATCTGATTGTCTCCCAGCTTCTTCAAGCCGTGAGAGATGATTTGCAACCTGATTTTTAGACCCTTTGCGATCTTTCACCTCGAAGTCAAATTCTTGCAGCAAGAGGACCCATCTAATCAATCGTGGTTTTGCATCTTTCTTGTCCATAAGATACCTTAATGCTGCATGATCAGTGTATACAACCACCTTGGACACCAATAGATAGCCTTGAATTTCTCAAACATAAAGACTATAGCAAGTAGCTCCCGCTCAGTAAATCGGGTGCATGATCTTATTATGCCTTTGACCAAGCACATCACCAACAGCAAAACTGCTCGCATCACACATTAGCTCGAATGGTAGTGACCAATTTGGTGAAACAATAATAGGAGCAGAAGTAACACGTTTCTTCAACTCATCAAATGCCTTGCGACATTTCTCATCAAAATTAAACTTAGCTTCTTTTTCAAGAAACTTGCACCCCGGTTAGCAATCTTGGAGAAATCCTTAATAAAACGCTGATAGAGACCAGCATGCCCCTGATGTTCGGCCTAAAATACATATATTTATCCATTGTTGCCTCACATTCTTGTAATTTTAATCGTCTTTTGAGTATTATTATATTAAATTGTGCTTAATATTATAATTTTACTTTGTAGGAATAAAGCATTGGGAGAATTGAAGAGATTTGGAGCAAAATTCGATAGAGAGTAGGAAAAGAGTAAAAAGACAATAAAAGAAAGAAAGTAATAAAGAAAGAAGACATATGGGGGACAACAAGTAATGGGATAATGATTGGAATCATAATTGGGTAATGATTGGACAAAACAAATATGAAAGAATGAAGGAAGGAATTGCATTAAGGAGCAAAGAACGTACCTGGCAGATTCAAGGACGTGCGCTGGAGTTGCGGCGCAGTGAAATCGCATGGAAAATCGACTGCAGAATCTTAAGACTGTAGTCCGCTATTTTTTTCTGGTTCGAGTTGGATTTGATTTTTAAAAGCCCAGGTCTTTTGGTACCCTATAATGCACATTTTATACAATTTTTACATAACTTTGGCCCTAGAGAGAGCTTGGAGCCGCAATGGAGGCTGTAATTACAGGATTTTATCTTCTCTTTTCTATAGTATTCATTTTTAAGTGTTTATTCGGATGATTTGTTGTTTTTCCTCCATATCTATGTGGAGCTAAACTTTTTAGTTCTAGGGTCTTTGACACTATGATGAAAGTTGTGGTTTGACGATTGTTGCTATCTATTGATTTCCATCTTTGAGTTGCTTGTTTATTATTGTGCTTAATTGTTTAATTACTTGATCACTAATTAAACACTATCTGTGGTGCGCGAGTTGGACTTGAAAGGGGGAATTCACGTACGTAATAAGAATAAATAGAGTTTGTTCGATTTAATCGTTTCACTACTGAGGATAGAGATATACTCTTCAGCCCTACTTAGTAGGATACAGAGAAATAAACCATTCTTGTTGCCACTGGATTATAGAGATATAGGCGTTATAGTAGCATCTACAGGCTTGTGAGTAGTTCGAGAGAATATCATAAAGTTATAATTAACCCGTCAACTAGTAACTCAGGAAGTTGATAGGTAGAATGGGTTAAAGACTCAACTGGATTGTTAGTGATCATATCCCTAGATCTTTCTCTTCTCCGATAAAAGTCTATTCTTTTTTGGTTGAACTTCATTATTTGCTTTTTTTTTATTTTATTTTTAGTTAGTTTGTAAATATAAATTTGGATTTTATTTCTTGATTAGATAATTAGCATCAGTTTAATTTAGTAAATAGTTAATCATAAGTCCATGTGGTACGATATCTGGACTTTAAAATCATATATTACTTGTACGACCATGTATACTTGCGTGTGCGTTTAGGAGCAACAACCCCAAGAAACTTCTGACTCCTTTCACAGAGATGGGTGGAGGAAGCTTGGCAATGACATTAATTTTGGCTTGATCAACCTCAATCCCTTTCTCAGAGATTTTGTGACCGAGAACGATCCCTTCCTTCATCATAAAATGGCACTTCTCCTAATTAAGCACAAGATTAGTTTTCTCACATATCTGCAACACTTGACCCAAGTGGTAAAGACATTCATCAAATGAATCACCCACAACTGAAAAATTATCCATGAAGACCTCCAAGAAGTCCTCAACCATATCCAAGAACATACACATCATACACCGCTGAAACATAGCCGGTACATTACAAAGACCAAACGGCATTCAGCCAAAAGCAAATTTCCTATAAGGGCAAGTGAAGGTAATCTTCTCCTCGTCTTCAAGAGTAATATTAATTTGGTTATAGACAGAATACCCATCTAGGAAGCAATAGTGTGACCTTCCCGCCAGCCGATCAAGCATCTGATCAGTAAAAGGCATGGGAAATGGCCTTTCCAAGTTGCAAAATTCATAGATACAGACACGCCACCCGGTAACAGTTCTAGTTGGAATCAACTCGTTCTTAGCATTAGGTATCACTGTGATACCTCTCTTTTTTGAAACACATTGAACCAAGCTCACCCATTTAATGTCTGCAATATGATGAACAACTCCAGTATCTAACCACTTAATAATCTCTTTCATGACCACCTCTTGCATGGGTGGAATCAATCTCCACTGATGTTCAACACTCGGTGTGCTATCCTTCTCGAGCTAAATTTTGTGCTCACAAATACTAGAAGGAATACCTTAACTTTTAGAAATGGTCCACCCAATCACACGTCTATACTCTCTCAGAATCTCCAACAACCTTTTCGTTTGCTCGTCATTCAACAATGCAGACACAATCATTGGAAAAGTATTATCTGGACCCAGAAATTCATACCTCAGATGTGAAGGAAGCTGCTTAAGCGCAAGCTTGGGAGGCTCTACAATAGATGGCTTAGCTGGAGGAGTCTTTCTGTTCTCAAGATCAAGATCCAGCTTCTTTGGTTGGTAAAAGTAGGAACCCAACCCCACAAGAGAATTAATAGTCTCCATGTAACCTTTCATCATCAGCATCGAAGTTCACCAATATGGTTGCTAGAAACTCACCCAAACATTCTTCTTCTATTTTAAATTCAACAGCCTCATCTATCATATTAATGACATCAACAACTGAAATGCTTTCGTAAGCACTCGGTAGCTTCATTCCCTTACTGGCCTAAAAAGTCACCTCTCATCATTAACATGGAACTTGATCTTGTTCTTCTCAGAATTCATAAGAGCCCTTCCCGTGGTAAGGAAAGGTTTCCCCAGAATAATCGAGATATCTCGATCAATAACACAATAAAGAATTACGAAACCTATCAGTAGAAGGAATTCGCCAACCCGAACAAGCACATCATCAACAACCCCAACTGGCCTCTTTATAGATCTATCAACCATATGTAGTCGCATGGTGGTAGGTCTAGGCATTCCCAACCCCGATTGCTTATAAATAACAAGCGGCATGAGGTTAATGCTAGCCCCATTATCATATAAAGCACCAGCAGAATCATGGTGACCAACAGAATATGGAATTGCAAAGGCCCCTGGATCCTTTTTCGTCTGAGCACTGGTTGTAGATATGATAGAACTAACACGATGAGTCAGACTCACAGTGTCATTCTTTATCGGTCTCGTCTTTGTAAACAACTCCTTCAAATATTTTGCAAAACCCGGCATCTCTTGGAAGGCATCAAGAAAAGGAATGTTCATCGATAGCTGCTTCAACTGATCATAGAACCTCTGACACTTAGCATCCTCAGTCTTTTTCACGAACCTCTATGGAAAGAGAGGTATAGATTTAAATAGTTGGGTCAAAGGGCGAAGAGCCCCTTTAATTATTTCTTTGCTAGTGTCACTACTAGCTTCATGCTTTTTAGAATTTTTTGGAATATCAGCAACCTGCTTAGCCATAGAAACATCTGTCTGGACCTCATCTGTTTGATTTTGAAGAGTCAGTAATGGTGGTGAATATTTTTCGGGCTCCAAGCATGGATCCGACCCGGCGCAGAACAACAACTATTTTTGTTCCTGAAGATACAAATTTCCCCGATCGACCAGTTGGAGTTGCTAGCTATTTAAAGCCTCTGGTATCGAAGTCTGATAAAGAGAAGAAAAGCGGAGTCTCCTGGAAGTGTTTAATCAACGAAGGGATGCATACATCAAACAAAGTAAGTTTTTTTATTCTTTTTTACATTTCATCAGTTTACACTTGTATACTTCTTTCACCGTTAATTGATTCGACCTTTTCAACACAGTCTTCTATTTTGATCAGAGAAGGTTTTCGCCTTTGTCTCGAAGAGAATGATGATTTGAAGGCTCAGCTGGATGCCTAAGAGAGAGATATTCTTCATCTGAGGCAAAAACTTAAGTGAAGAAATCATCAATCTGTGGAAGAGCTTCCTTTAGTAAAAGCCGAACAGACCAAGTTCAAGAACGATTATTTCCGAGCTATGGAAGATCTTGGACGAATTTAGAATGAAAAGAACACTTTGGAGAAAGAGGCTGATCAACTTTTCAATGACCTCGAGGACATCCGAAGTGAACTTGATTTTAATGGGAAAGTTCTATTTCTTAAAGAAAAGAATGAAATCTTTCTCTCTGCTGAGATTGATAGACTCAATAATGAGCTCTCCGTAATTAATGAAGAATGGAAATTCGAGCTAACCAATGCTGCTCTGAATTTCGAACAAAACTTGTTGCAGTCCCAAGCCGAGAATCGCCAAAAAGCCAACATCATTGCTAAGTTGAAATCTAATCTTGATGTATCCGTTCGGAAGAATGAAGAAATTTCAACTCACCTGGATTAGGCTCGTGCTGACTTAGCAGCTGAAAAAGCCTTATCCGTTCTAAGGACTGAACACACCAAGTGAAATGTTCTTAGGTTTACCCTGGAACAAACTCGAAATGGCCTTCAGGATGGGTGCAAAGATTGTCGAGGCCAAGAAATTGGAGGTTCAAGCCTACCAACGAATGTCTGCTGCTGAAAGCTTCGAGGATGACTCCAAGGACCACGACCCCAAAAACTCAGATGATGAATCTTTGTAATTTTTCAGACCATTTTGGTCTTTTATGAATGAATCATTCTCAGTTTCTAATTAAGATCGACTTTTACCAGTCTTTTGATCTTTATTATTTTTGTTATCTTACTCAGATATTCTTATGAGGCAATCTTCTCGCTTTAACTTAATTCGAAATTAATTCCTGCAATTTTTTAATAAATGTATTAGGCCTTTATTTATGCTTGTAAACAAGACATATCTTGTTTACTTCGAGCACGATTCTATTTACTTTTGATTCTGGACAATATAACGCCTTTCAAATAAAAGATTCAGATTTTATTCTACCTATTTTCATGTCTACAGTCCCTGGTTGAAGACTCGATGCATTTAATAAAAATTTCAAAGAATAAATAAAATTTAACAAAATAATTCGGAGGAAATAATTCGGATCAACATTTACTCATACTTCATGAATTCTCCGACAAGGTTTATTCGACCTTTATGTTTTTACAAAAAGTTAACATCAGGGCTAGATTCTCCGATCTTTCATTCCCCTTACACTTGCAAAAATAAACTAAACTTCATAAACTAAACACTTCTATCTGAGGGTATTCCCCTAGTCTTTGTGTCTGAAGTATGAAAATTCAAATGCTATGATAGACTATCAATTGTCGTACAGTACCGAGTTCTTCTTGATAGTAACACGCTTTACATTGTTGCCTCATTAAAAATCTCGCTAGGAAAACCCTTTTTTTTTGTTTGGGACAAAAACCGGTCTAAGGGAAAAAGAGTGCAACACGTGTTTTCAATCTTGATTCACCCTTATTTCTTTAAACAAACTTTCAGTCCTTTTCCTGTAAAAAATTCAAACCTTAAAATTCCCTTCTTAAAAATGACAAACCATACCTTCCTTTCAGCAATAATATCGTTTCAGGTGACTAACATTCCAATTATTCAGCAACTTTTGCCCGTTTTCATCTTCCAATTGGTACTAACCTTTTCCCGTGACTCATGATGCTTTGTAAGGTCCCTCCTAATTCAGACCTAACTTTCCCTTATTAGGTTTTTTAGTATTGAGAGTTACTTTTCAGAGGACCAAATCCCCCACTTGAAAGTGTCTAAAATTTGTCTGCTAATTGAAATATTTCTCCATTTTTTGCTTTTTAGCCACGACTACAAAGAATGCTTTTTCACGATGTTCTTCCGCTAAATCCAATTTCATTGCCATAGCTTCGTCATTTGATTCTTCGGTGGCATGAGTGAATCTCAAACTAGGTTCCCCCACTTCAACCGGAATTAACGCATCCGTGCCATATACCAGAGAAAACAGAGTTTCTCCATTGTGGTTCTGTATGCCCATAATACTTCCGGCAAAGTTTCTCTCCACTTCCCTTTTGCCGAAGCCAATCTTTTCTTCAAATTATGAATGATCATTTTGTTCGTTGACTCAGCTTGACCATTTGCACTCGGGTGATATGGAGTAGACACAATCCTTTTAATTTTGAGTCCATCAAAGAACTCCGCGACTTTTCTACCAACGAATTGTGGCCCATTATCGCAAGTGATCTCTTTCGGTATTCCGAACCGACAAATGATATGATCCCAAATGAAATCAATGACTTCTCTTTCTCCAATTTTCTTGAAAGTCCCTGCTTCAATCCATTTAGAGAAATAATTAGTCATAATCAAAATAAGTGTTACTTGGCTGGGGGCCGCTGGCAATGGTATCATATTATCCATTTTCCATTTCATGAAAGGCCAAGGTGAAACGACCGAATGCAACAATTCTGCCGGTTGATGAATCATGTGAGTGTGCCTTTGACATTCATCACACTCTTTGATGAAAGTTTTGGCGTCTTCTTCCATCATCGACCAATAATATCCAGCTCTAGTTAGTTTGCATACCAATAATTATGTCCCGGAATGATTTCCACAATGCCCTTCGTGTACTTCGCGCATTAAATAATCAGTTTCTTCAGGACCAAAACATCTTGCCAATGGGCGATAGAATGATCTCTTGTATAATTGACAGTCGAATATGCAATATCGGGCAGCCTTCGTACGAAGTGCTCTTGACTCCTTCGGATCAGTAGGAAGCTTATCGTCCTTCAAGTAATTGACATACTTGTTTCGCCAGTCCCAAGCCAAGCCTGTGAAATTTATCTCTCTGTGGCAGTTATCTATGGCTGAATTTAAGAGTTGCACTACTTTCCCGGTACCTACACCCTCAATATCCACCGATGATCCTAAATTTTCCAAGGCATCCACCTCACTATTTTGCTCTCGAGTCACATGCTCTATCTTGGATTCCTTGAACCGACATATTAATATTTGAATTTTATCCAAGTACTTCTGCATTCTTTCTTCTTTTCCATCGAAGATCCCCTTCACTTGATTCACTACCAAGAGTGAATCACACTTGGCTTCGACTGACTCAGACCCCAAGCTTCTTGTCAATTTCAAAACTGCAATCATAGCCTCATATATGGCTTCATTGTTAGTTAATTTCACAGTTCTTATTGCCTGTCTAATGACTTCACCCATAGGTCTTCTAAGCATAATTCCTAGTCCGGCCCTTTTACGTTAGATGCACCATCCATAAACAAGGTCTAAACTCCCGATACAACCTCTAAAGCTAATACAAGCTCCTTCTCTACTTCCGAAGTCATACCAGAGTAAAATCTGCAATGAAATTGGCCAAAACTTGGGATTTTATTGCTGTTCAGGGCTTGTATTCTATATCATACCCACTAATTTCAACAGCCCATTTAGCCGACCTACCCGACAATTCAGTTTTATGTATTATATTTCTTAAGGGATAGGTTGTTACAACAGAAATGGGGTGACATTGAAAACATGTTCTTAATTTTCTAGTCGAAGTGATTAATGCGAATGCTGGTTTTTTCTAAATGGGGGTACCTAGTTTCTGCACTAGCCGGAGTTCTACTTACATAATAAATTGGAAATTGCGTACCTTGGTCTTCTCGGACCAGTACAGCAACCGCTAATACGGCCAGGTATAGGAACAATTGTTCGTCCGCTTTTGGTTTATGCAACAACAATGGACTAGAAAGATATTTCTTCAGATCTTTCAATGCTTGTTGGCATTCCGGAGTCCAACCAAAGTCCTTTTTCTTTTTGAAAAGTGAAGATAATTTGTGACATTTTCCCTAGGACCTAGAAATGAACCGACTTGGGGCAGCTATCCTTCCGGTAAGGCTTTGCACCGTCTTCACATCCCCAGTGACTTCTGAAATTTCTTCAATAGCTTTAATTTTATCCGGATTTATTTCAATCCCTTTGTTTGATACCAGAAAGCCTAGGAACTTGCCCGAGCCTACTCCAAAAGCACATTTCTCTATATTCAACTTCATGTTGTATTTCTAAAGCACATCGAACGTTTCTTGCAAATGCTTCAAATGGTTACCTGTTTCCAGGGACTTAGCCAATATATCATCTATATAAACCTCCATTGTATTACCTATTTGTTTTTCAAACATGCGATTAACTAGTCGTTGATATGTTGCCCCAATGTTTTTTAAACTGAATGGCATTACATTATAACAATATGTTTCATACTTAGTAATAAAAGAAGTTTTCTCTTGATCCTCCGGATTCATCCTTATTTGGTTATATCCGGAGTAAGTGTCAAGAAAACTCAACATCTCATACCCTGCCGTAGCGTCAATCATATGATTAATGTGAGGCAAAGGAAAAAAATCCTTCGGGCGGGCTTTATTTAAATCTTTGAAATTTATAAAAATCCTAAATTTATCAAATTTTTTAGGCATTATGGCGACATTTTCCAACTATTCAAGATATTCAACTTCTCGGAACCAATATTTAATAACTTGGTTAACTCTTCCTTAACAAACCTATTTTTGACCTCTGCAATGGGCCTCCGCTTCTACTTTACCTGTGAAAAATTTGGATCCAAGCTCAACTTATGAGTTGTGATTTCCGATTTTATACCTGTCATGTCTAAATGAGACCATGTAAATCAATCTGCATTAGCTTTAAGAAATTCAATAAACTTAATCCTGAGCTCCGGAGTTAACTCGGTGCTCAGGTATACCTTCCTTTCGGCCAATTGGATGAACAAGACCACTTGCTCGATTTCCTCTATGGTTGACTTTGTCGCATCGGAATCATTGTGTACTACAAAGGATCTGAGAACTCTATATAAATCTTCTTCTTCATTAATATCTTCAACTTCGCCTTCCAACTTCTCTAAGTTCCTAGCGGCTGCTGCTTCTGGCTTTTCTGAAATTATATCCTTCGATTTCTGTAATTTCTATTTATCCGATATTTCCTTATTCTTCACGTCCTTTTATTTTCCCAATGTTCCCTTAATTGCGAACATTGACTCAGCCACTAGTTAATCCCCTCGAATTTCCTTAGTCCCCTCCGGAGTAGGAAACTTCAGCGTCATATGCATTAGGAAACTTCAGCGTCATATGCAGAGTTAATGCAACAACCTCCATATCATGTATCCATGGTCTACCAAATAAAGCATTGTATCTCATTACTCTGTCCATGACATGGTACTTTGTTAGTCGGACCGTTCCAATCGCATCAACTGGTAGGATGATTTCTCCTTTTGTTGTTTCACTCGCCATGTTAAAACCATTTAAAACTCTAACTGTCGGAATAATTTGATCAAGTAAAGCCATTTTTTCTAACACCCTCCATTGGATTATATTGGTCGAGCTACCTGGATCAATCAAAATACGTTTAACAAGAAACTTATTAATATTAACAGAAATTACCAACGCAAAATTGTGCGGATAAGCAATATTCTCTACATCTTTATGATTGAAAGTGATCGCCTCATTCCGCAGGTAATCCCTAGATCTCTTCTCTCGAGTCACCGACACCTTCATTTTCTTTGAAGCCACGATGGTGGTTTCTGCAACGTTTGCTCCTCCGATAATCATATTAATAACATGTTGTGGATTGACTGGTTCCGCAGGCTTGTTTGCATCTTTATTTTTTCCGTAATTTGCCTTGGCCCGATCACTTTAGAATTCTCTCAAGTGTCCTTCCTTTAATAGTCGTGCTATTTCATCTCTCAAATGATGACAATTTTCAGTCTGATAGCCGTGCATTTGATGGTATGCACATATCAAACTCCGATCCCTTAGGTTAGGATCTATTTGGATATCTTTCGGGAATTTAGTTCCTTCAATACGTCCAATCGCTAACACCAACTCAGCTGCATCTATACATAAATTATACTCGGACAAGCTGGGACTATAAACATTATTAGCAAAAGAAGTCCCACCGGCATTCTTATCTTGTAATCCTCTGCTTGAAGGTCTGCGATCATAACGCCTATCACTACCACTTCTCTCGGAGGGAAAGGATCGACTATTTTTCCTTGGATCCAATTAAGAATTCGACCGCTTCGGAGCTCCATAGGGTTGATATCTATCTTTCAACGCCTTGAAATCCGAATCTACTACCCTTTTCGACTTTTCAGGTCCCTTAACTCTTCCTGCAGTCCGAGCTCTGATCATCTTCTACCCGTATCTTTGATTCATACCGGTTATGCACATCTTCCCATGTCACTGCCAGATACTCCAACAATTTTTCCTTCAATTTCAGCGATGCACTTGAACTTCTTGGATTTAAGCCTTTAGTGAAGGCTGCTGCCGCCCATTCATCTGGTACTGCGGGAAGGAGCATTCATTCCTTTTGAAATCTTACCACTAACTCCTGCAGCAACTCATCATCCTTCTGGGCTATTCTGAATATGTCGTCCTTCCTTGCTTGCACCTTTTTCGCCTCGGCGTGAGCCTTGATGAACTTATTTGCAAGCATAGCAAAATATGTAATAGAATGTTCAGGTAAGTGATGATACCAAGTCATAGATCCTTTGACCAGTGTTTCACCGAGTTTTTTGAGCATAATCGACTCAATTTCATCCTGCCGCATGTCATTGCCTTTGATTGCACACGTAGTGTCGTCACGTGTTCTTGTGGATCTGTAGTCCCATCATATTTTGGAAGGTCTAGCATTTTGAACCTTTTAGGGATCAACTTCGGAGCATCACTTGGCAGGAATGGCAACTGAATATATTTCTTGGAATCCGGACCCTTCAAGATTGGCGGTTCTCTAGGAATCTGGTCCACTCGTGAATTGAATATATCCACTTTCTTTTCGTTCTTTTCCATACGGCTACTGAGATCCTGGAGCAATTTCAAGATCTTTGAGGATTCGTTTGATTCCGAACCTTTGTCGTTCCCATCACGTCGACCTTCGGTGCGAGTCTCGACATCTTTATTTGACACATTTGTCCCGTTATCCTTTTCCTGCAACTGCATAATCGCTTGTTGTTGCTTGTCCAACATATCAAATATTCTGTCCAAATCAGTCCTGGCGATTCGAACCACGTTCTCTGCTTCATCCTCAACGTTGTTCCTTCTAGATCCTTGAGGCGAAACGATTTGCTCATTCCTAGTTTCACCAGTCGTTGGATCAAGGATTGGAGCATTTTCATTGTTACCTAGGTTGTTGTTGTTGTTAGCATCATTGTGATCCTGGCTCCTAGACATTCTTGATAAAATCCTGGTCACAAGAAAACCTTAAATGAAATAGGTGAGATTTAAACGAATCATCACTATTATCCTTAGCCACACAGTAGGCGCCAAACTGTTTTCCCCAAGGGTACAGTTGAATTTGTTAGTGGTTTAAAGGATACGTGAATCGATTTGTGGTAAAATGAATTTTAGTCGAATAATAATAACAGAATACTAAATAAATAAAAAGGCCGGAGTGATTATCTCAGTTGAAGTCAACCCGTTCCTAGTTGAAGCTCGATGACCGGATTGACAGTTAAAATGAATGCAAGAGAAAACTGAATATATTGCTTAAATAAGAAATTGTAAAGAATGTTGTGTGCTAGAAATCTGATGATATTAACAAGAATAATAGGCTCATATTTATAGTACAAGAATCAGCCCGCTGTGATTATCTAATAATTAAGACTAATAATGAGCCTTAAATGCTCATTCGATTCTAATCGTAACGTTCCAATTGGATTTGCTCCGATTGAGTAACGACTGCGAGCTGTATCTCCTTGTTTAATGACCCAATCCAATGACATCCCGTGGCAATACCGGCTCAAAGGATTTCCTCCGATTAGACTTAGAGACCCTTATCCTATTCCAACGAAATGACTAATAATGCCTTTACCTGTGCTGCCACATGTCCTGCTGCTAATACGCCACGTGTCAAGGTTTTTTACTTTTCCAGGTATACAATGAATAGTTTACGTAAAGAATCAATAGTAGTACGTACAAGCTGTATATCCGCTATGACAGGTACACACAAAAATGAACCATTAGCTAGAAAGATTGCAGTATTTCTACTATAAAACCCATGCTTCGTCGTTAGTCACCCTAAAAAAAAAAGGTGGGCCCCATACTAAAAACACCAAGCAATATTAAAAAAAAAGGAAAAAAAAGTGGACCCCACCATCTCCAAACTCATGCAAAAAAAAAAAAAAAAAAAAAAAAAAAAAAGTGGACCTCATATAAAAAAATAAAGCAATATGAAAAACAAAAAAAATAAAATGTGCACCCCATATTAAAAAATCAAACAATATTCATGTAATTCCCAAAGTATCCCCATTAAGTCAATAATGGTGGATTCATCACACATGCGTATCAACTCATTAGTGGGAGCAAATGAAATTATTTCTTCAAAAGGTTAAGTAGCCAAACCATACAATTTCCTTTCTTTTCTTATATTAGCCTGAGATCTAATCTAGATATTTAACTGTTGTATTTGCTATTCTGCCATGTCATTTATTTGTTATGTTTACTAAATAAATATACTCAAAATATTTATATTTTAAAATAAGATAGAATTTAATTACTTTTTCATTTTTATTCTTACTCTCATAAATGTGAAAAGAGATTAATTTCATAAAATAAAAAATAATATTAAATGGAGATCAAATAATTAATAAGGTAAATTAGTCAAATTATAATTCTAATTGACGTTTCCTTAAAAAATCATGCAAAAGACAACATGACAAGTAAAATGAGCTAACCCAAGAATATTTACCAAAAATTAAAAAATAGTAGTTCTTTGTTTAAATAGAAAATCAAATTTCTACTTTGTTTCGTTTTAAACATGTAAAATTAATTTAATAATTTGAATTAGAATTATCCAAATCAAAATTTGATAAAAAATAATTAGTATTGTTTAGGTCCAATCTACATGCATTAACAATAGAATATTTTACACCTTTAATTTAATCAAATTAAAATTCAAACTATCAACTGATGCTTAAATATTGCTATTGTTTTATCTCAAAGAGAGGAAAATTCCTTTTAAACAAGTCTTCTCTTTTAAAAAGTATTAATAAATTTTTGCCAACTTTGTATTCATAGCAAACACTAATATAATAAAGTTTTGGATACGGAGCACAAATTACAATGTTATATTAATCATGTTTTGACCATAGTGTGTGTGTGTGTGTGTGTATATATATATATATATATGCATAAAAATAGTGCAAACTTATGTATGTTTATTAACAATAGAAAATATATATATTATCACTATCCAAACACAGCTACATACACATAGATACACTATAATCCAAAGTGTTGGGCGCACGGACATACGCCGTCTAGTTGAAACTATACGAATTACATTATATTCATGTTGACGATATATAAGTCTATTGTCAAAACAATTGATCTCAGGACTTAGACTCTTCAAGTCTATAAACTGGCTGTTAAATTTTTGTCTTTTTAAAAAATTAACTTGGTAGTTGATTTTTTTCCTTTCTATTTTTAAATTTAACTTGGTGGTTGAGTTAGTTTATTAGCAGTCCCAGCAGAAAACTAACAGGTGAACTACGAAACCAACAGTAGCCATGATAAAAAAGGAAAAGGGTCAAAAATGCTCTTAAACTATGTGAAATTGAACAAAAATACTCTTTGTTCATAGCTTGGTCCAAAAATGCCCTTAAACAATATGAAATGGAACAAAAATGCCCTTATTGTTATTATTGGGTCAAAAATGCCCTTTTCCTAATAAACATATTGTTTCTTTTCTTTTTAAACACATTATTTTTAAAGAAATTTTTTCTTGTTTCTTTTCTTTTAAAATCCCTTTACCTAATAAAAAAGTGGGAGGTAATTGTTTTTTCTTCTTAATCTCATTTTATCAATTAGAATAAAATTACCCCATTTATTTTTTTAACTAATAATATAGGTCATATATATAAGATCATGGTAAAACGATTATTAATTTTCATTTAGATAATGATAAAATTCTTTTTCCTAATAAAATAGAAAATATTTTTATTTCTTAATCTTTTCTGAATTGAAATAGGATGAGCATTTGCTGATATAATCCTTGGTTATTTTAACTTTAAAATCAAAGATTACATCAGCAAATGTATCCGAAGTTTATTAATTTTATCAAAGAAATTCTCTATCTTGACCATTTCTTCCCTAGAAATGCAAAGACCTTTTAGATAGAGATTTTTAATTAAAAATGAAAGGGGCCTAATCATCTTATTAGCACCCCCTTATGTTTTGTTATTGAGGAATTTTATTCGTTAAATATAATTAAAAGCCTGTTTGGATGGGCTTAAAAAAAGCAGCTTATAAGCTGTTTTCAGCAACTTATAAGCTAAGCCAAACGGGCTCTAAGAGGACTAGCCTAGGCAACATAATACCTATTTCGTCCCTTTCAAATAGAGAAATAATAAAAGCGGCGGATTGAGATACATCATCAAGCCATTAAAAATATTTAGATTACATTCATTTTTTGTTAATCGATCCGCATCTCCATTAGCTTCTCTGAAATGTGCTTGACTGATGCCCTTCCTACTTCATGCAATACATACCTGCAATAATCTAATAAATTTTGGTAAGAGCAAGATTTGTAATTAGTAAGCATATTGATCAATCCCTTGCAATCAGTTTCAATTAGCACCCCTAAGTAATCGTATCAGTACTCCATCCATTGCTTGTAAAATTCTTTTTGGAGCACCAACTAACAAAAACAGTTGAACCATAGACTCCCCGACCCCACCCTCTCCGTGGCTGTCCCGACAAGACAGCCTCTATAACTCTCCCTTGCTCTCTCTTCTCCCTATAAAATTCCACTACATATTCCTCTTTCTTTTTTTCTGTTTAAATTCCCTCCATAGAGCTTTTAACAACACCAATATTCCAAACAAGGCGCCTATTATATTTTCCCAATAATTCACTCTTTACACATTTCTGATGGACCTTGTAGCCGGTAAGAGCTACACCATGAGCACTATTGGCGTCAATGATATTCACCAAACGGCGTCAGCATCTAGTGTTTATCAAACACTTATTCTGATTCAATCAGATGATCCCACTTTGAAAGTTGAGGCTGCTAAGGAAATAAGACGACTCACTAAGACTTCAAAACGTTACCGGCGTTATTTCTCTAACGCCGTGAAACCCCTAGTTGACATGCTCAGTTCTAACTCCTTTGAGTATGAGGAAGCTGCTCTCCTTGCCCTCCTCAATCTCGCTGTTAAAGATGAAAGGTACTTCAGATAAAAACTAATAGTAGTAGTATAAATTAGTTTAATTTTTAATTACTTTCCGTTTCAATTTGTTTGTCTTAGGTTCATTTTTAGTGACAACTTCTTAAGTCAATTTTCACCTGATATGTTTAAGATCACAAAATTACATTCTAAGATTCAAAAGTCTTGTTTACTTTCTTAAACTCCGTGCCAAGTCAAAATTAAATATTCAACAAGAGGGAGTAGATATTTCGAAGATTTAATTACAAAAAGATATTATGCTATAGTGGAGTAGTACTTATATGAACTTTATTCTTTTTGAGTATACAGATCACAGAGTAATTTACTGGCCATTCAAGTGCTAGTGAATTCTTAATTTTGTTGCAAACTGGAATTTGGTTGATCTATTGGAGCTACCTGAATTATGGGGTTGATAATTTTCAACTTTTTGCTTGTGAATTTGGACTGTTTTAATGTTTTTCCTATTTGCTTTTTAGACGTCGAATTATTCTGTTGCTCGTTCGTTTCTTTAAGTGCATGTTTTTCCTCCGATTGAGTGTATTGGAGTGTGAAGATGGTGATTTTCTTTTTTTGTTTTTGCTTTTGCATGATCATTCATCTTATATTTAATTACTGTTTTTTTTTTCCCGCTCTGTCTAATTGCTGCAAAAATGTAAGCAAGAAAAGATTCCCACTGTCAAACCAAGTTCCAAAGTAAAAGAGTTCCAGAAAATATGAGCTTATTTCAAGTTGTAGAAACCAAGTTTAAATATTGTTGGTTACTGCCTTCAAAATAGGCTCAGTTTCCAGTTGCAAAGTTTAGAACTTTAAGCTCTGTACTTTTAGAAGAAAATCACTTTTAGAGCTTAACGTATGGTTGAAGTTGAAAACTTTAGTGATTTTTTATGTTATTTGGAAGAAGTGTTCAACATGATCCATGAAGCAGCGGTGCTTCTGTGTCCGATTCTTAAGTAGAAAAATTCATTTACTAAAGTTGCATATAAAGTAAGCTACTAATAGTATTTTGGATAATCTGGAACAAAGCTTATTAGTAAAGTCAATAGTTTCAGACTTTTTATTGGGTCATTTGTGATTATAACACTGGTTGTCCCTAATGTAAACATTAAAGTTGATAAAAGTTGAAGGCATATATACCCTGAAATGTTTTTTAGTCTACACCTAAGGGAATTCTACTCTTTATTAACATATTCTCATGTTCTGTTTGCTGCTGTTTTAATAGAAATAACGCGTTGAAGAATTTACTCAAAGGACTAAGTCTTTCCATAATCGTGTATTGGGAATATCAGAATTGGTCCTAAAGTAAGTGAGTTATCTAATACAGTGACTAGTATTTACTATTTAAAGATTTATTCACTCTTTATTTGTTCGTTCATCCAAAGTGCCAAATGATATAGCTCTGTATCTCAATTCTAAATAATACAGTTCTTCTCGCTGGGATGCGCCATGTTTGACAATCTGATGAGTACTTCTGGGAATTAATCTGAACCCACTAATGTTCTATAGTCAGTCTACGATCCTCATTTAAGTAGTAAATTAAGAATGGAGAAAGGCTTTGGTTATAGAATTAAACATTTACACAATACCACAAGTTTTACCCTACGACCGTGAAACTGTTGTCCTCCAAGCTATAAGCTTTAAGTTTTCCTCCATTGCTTTCTCTCCAGTGAAGTGTATGCGCCTTCTACCATCCATTAGATTTAAGTTCAGTAAGCATTTGTTCCATGGGTATAATTTTCTATTTGTAGCTTGGAATAGGATAGTGGACGTGTAATACCTTGTATGCTTTCAAGTTGAATTCCAATTTCTCTCCCTGGTAGTTCACTACTTAAATCTGTTGTGACATTAATTTTCAGTAAACAGGTAAGTCCTACACCCACCTTCACGCCCCACCTCCACCCCACCCCCACCCCCACCCCCACGCCAAAATAAAAAAAAAAAAAAAAAAAAAAAAAAGAGAGAAATAAGTTCTAGAGACCATCAGAGCTAATGGAAAGAGTATAGGTTTTGGTTATTTGGATGTACATGTACGTATATGCACGAAAAGAGCGTTGTTATTCATCTGCACTTTGTACTTGATTTGATCTGGAGTAGTTGTGCTTTGTGAGCCTTTAATGAAAGATTTGGAAGTGATGACTGCCAATGTTTAACAGTATTGAAGAATGATTAAGTACTAAAGCTAAACAAACTTCTGAATTTGACATTTTTTCCTTTTCTACCAGAAACAAGATAAGTATCATCAATGCTGGTGCTTTGGAACCAATCATATGCTTTCTTCAATCAGAGAATTCAACTCTACAAGATCATGCAACGGCCTCATTGCTTACATTATCTGCTTCTTCTGTGACAAAGCCCATAATTAGCACTTCTGGTGTCATTCCTCGACTTGTGAAAGTCCTAAGACAAGGAAGCTCACAAGCCAAGGTAGATGCAGTAATGACTCTTTATAATCTGTCAACTTATGAAGATAACCTAAACCACATTCTTCAAACAGAGCCCATATGTTTCATTATTGATTTGCTTAAATCCTGTAAAAAGTCTTCAAAAAGTGCCGAGAAATGTACTGCTCTCATAGAATCTTTAGTGGGTTACGAGGATGGTAGGACTGCATTGACATCTGAAGAAGGAGGAATACTTGCAGTAGTCGAAGTGCTTGAAAGTGGATCTCTTCAAAGCCGAGAACATGCTGTAGGAGCTCTACTAACAATGTGTCAGAGTGACCGAGGTAAATACCGGGAACCAATTCTAAAAGAAGGCGTAATTCCTGGACTTCTTGAGCTGACTGTTCAAGGAACACCTATGTCTCAAACAAAAGCGCAAACACTTTTGAGGTTGCTCAGAGACACTCCTTATCCTAATTCTGAACTTGAACCTGACACATTGGAGAACATCGTTTCCAATATTATATCTCAGATAGATGGAGAGGAACAATTAGGAAAAACAAAGGAGATGCTTGCCGAAATGGTACAAGTTAGTATGGAGCAAAGTTTGAGACATTTACAGCAAAGGGCACTTATATGCACTCCAGCTGATTTGTCTATTTCAGGTTTCAAAGAGAGTTAGAAAAGCCGATCCAGTTGTTTCCTTGCAGCCAGTGGGATTCCCTCACAGGATCCATGCTGTTGCAAAATGACTAGAATTTGTTTTTCAATTAACCATGGTGTATGTTGTGGTTGTTTCTGTATTTTTATCCGCCTTGCACCTATATTGAGTAATGCTTGAGTCTCATGACTTGATTCCTTTTCTTCCACCGAGTGCTCGGGATAGAAAGTGGGTTGTTGGCAAACGTGAAGAAAGGGTGAGGCTCAAAGGAGGAAACACTTAGGGTGGACACCTAGTCACTCAGATTGGAGGAAGGGCATAATAATCTACGAACTGCTTTGGGGAGTTGAAAAGCAGCCTCTCCAAAATCTCTTCGTGATACAACTTGATCTCAGCTGGATCTTTTTGTTTCTCTATTCCGATATCATACTTTCATCCTTCCCCAGCAGCTATGAGCTGGTTTGCTATTGATTTTCTGTACTTGGAAAAATCAGATGATACTAAAGAATGCTAGTCCGGGCAGTGGCGGAACTAGGATTTTTACTAAGGGGTGTCAAAATATAAAACAGTAAATATACGACGAAATTAAGGTGGTTCAACACATAGTATGTATACATAAAAAATTTCTTTTTACGTATTTACACAGTGTACTTTTTTGGCGAAGGGGTGTCAGTTGACACCCCTTGGATGCATGTGGCTCCGCCACTGAGTCCGGGGCCTTCTGAATAGGCGCCAGGTGACTGGTTACTCTTCAATAATTTTGGAAACAGATAAGGTCTTATAAATATCGTTTTTCAGCTTGATTTTTGTAACATAGATTGTGTTGAAGGTAATACAACTGTTAAAGTTTCATTTCTCCACTCTCATGGTTTGTTTTATGATATACGGAGAATGTTTAAAAGGAATCGATGGAGTTTTTATTCTCAGAACTTTTCACTTTTCTGCTGGAGGCGGATTCTATATATTGTAATGGTTACTCTTAGACTGTTAGTTACTTAAAACTGCTTTGAGTGAGGCAACAGAACGAGCAACAAAAGCCATAGAAATTTTAAATGTTTTCTCACTTGATATACTTCACTAGATATTATCTCTTGATTAGTATCTCTTTAGACCAACAGTGAAATCCTAACATCCCGTAGAATAGTACTTATTTTTTATTGAGGTGTTGGCCATTCTTTGTCTGTCGCAGCTAGAAATATGGCTTTTTCTGCACGCACTTCTTGTGTTCCATATATGTATTTGATAAATAATCATTGCTTTTGAGGTGTGAAAGTACTACTAAATAATTTATATCATGCATAAAGGTTTAATGGCCAAGTTGGAATTGCCTTAGCTAGTCCAGTCCAACTTGGTACAACCCAATACGTACATAAAAGAGGCTAAAGATCAGATCTCAGTTTTGGAGAAAGAAATGAAAAAAAAAAAAAATGTTATGTGCCTGTAGCACTTTTTTTGTTTGTTTTTGTTTTAAAAGTATAGCCAATAATTAATGTTTGTGTTACTTGATAAATTTGATTCCTCTTTCTTAGTCAACAAAATAGTAGAACTGCAAAGCAGCTCTGTGTGAAAAAGGACCATACTGTATTTGTAAAACCAAAAGATAAATAGGACTATAGGAGTATAAATTAGAAAATCGGAAGGCTGAATCAATGTTTGTACTTTGGAACTCTGCGGGCCCTAGAGATCCTAATATACAGGAATTCGAACAAATTCTCCAACTATTGTAGCTATCGAAAAAATTCCCCAACCATTCATCATATCCTTACAATATCCTCACCTTGGAAATTAACAAGAAGAAAAGAAATTGAGAATTAACCCTTTATGTCTATTTTCCTGTTTTATGTCATCCACAATGGTGGCAAAAATTGAAGGTAACTGAGAAGAAAAAATCACCATTATGGAAGAAAGTGCCTGTGCAGCCAATATCTTTAGGTCCCAATCTGTTCCAAACGTAGGGCGTCGTTCATCAGCTTCGAATGTTGCACTTGCACAAAAGGTTAGCTTCTTTGAGAATGTCAAAGTCATACATAAGGTGAATTCAAAATTTAAATTTGATGGATTCAACTTTTAAGATTCCTATTACGGAAACCGGCACGAACATGTGAAATTAGGGGGCGTTCTAGCCGTTCGGATTGGATATGAAAATTTCAGTTTGGATAAGCGATTTTTGGATTGAAGAAGTTACAATCCAAATCCGATCCAAGTAAGTTGGAATTGGATTGGATTTTTAAGTTCGGTTTTATATTAATCGGTTTGGATATTTCGGATTTTTGGATTTGATTTGAGCCTTTAAGTCAGGCCATAACAATTAACAACCTCAATTCACTTAATCGTTTGCTCTTAGAATGTATAATTTTCTACAGTTAACTAGGATTGAGGCCATCCTGCTGCCCATGCTATGTAATTATATTAGACTAAATACTATAATGGCTAGGGTCATAGGGAACTAATCTATTGGACATTTGTAATGCACTTATTAGTATTGGGCACGTATGATATGAGTAGGGCTTAATATAAGACCTAAAATTTGGATTTTCGGACTAAATCCGATATCCATAAATTTTAAAAGTAAAATTCAAAGTCCAATCCATAATTCAAAAATCCAAACTAAATATCCAAAAAGTTCGGATTTCAGGTTGGCCCAATCTATGCCCACCCCTACGTGAAATTATGCTTTTAGAATTTAAGATTTGCTGAATTTCATATTCATTCTCCACATGTCTATGTTAGGTATAAAGAATAGTACTATGTTTGTTTGCAGTTGTTTGCAGAGGCAATTGGGGCGTATGTGATAATATTTGCATGGTGTGGATCAGTTGCAATGTACAAGCTAGTCGATGATGAGAGCATAACGTTATCAGGGATAAGCATGACATGGGGAGCAGTTGTAATGGTGATGGTTTATTCCATGGGACAAGTATCAGGAGCTCATTTTAATCCTGTGGTCACTATCATTTTCTCTATCTTCCGTCGCTTCCCATGGAAATTAGTACGTTACTAGTTCTAGTGTTACGTAACTTTTACGATTTACCTGCAAATGACATATATAAAATCATGTGGTAAAATTGCTTGCAGAAAAATCAAGATTTAGATGACGCTTGTTTTAGAGTCCTGCAAGCTCATGATTTTGTAAAAAAAAACAAAAAAAATGTTTGTCAGCATATTAATTAGCAAAGTGTGTATGAAGTAACTAACATCACATGCCTGTGATGCAGGCACCAGTATACATAATAGCTCAAGTAATCGGATCAGTTCTGGCAGGCGGTACTTTAGCACTACTGTTGGGTGTCGATCTCAAAGCTTACATTAAGCATTTTCCTAAAGTGGGCTGAATATGAGCAAAGTTGATCAATATTTGGTTTGGAGAAGTAATGTTTGATAACTCCTTTGTTGTGTATCAATGAAAATCTTACCTGCACTATGGTTGCAACTTTTTTACCCGCAAGATGTATAGAGTTGGAGAGTCCTAAGAGAATATTTAGGGAAGAGTCCTATAATCAGAAGATATATAATATATATATATATATATATATATATATATATATATATACACACACATCAGCGTATACATTAGCATAGGAATGTGCTTAATTAGGACTCTTCACCAACTGTGGTGTATATATGCAAGATCCTTGTAATGTGCAGATTATGAAACAGAGAGCAAGAAAACTGATCATTCATCCTTCATTTGATTTTCTACAAGTTAAGTCTTTTTAAAATGGGCTAGTTGCAACCATTCTAACAATTTCACTGATAGAGTTTAACTGATATACACTAACCATATAAAGAAATTTTATTCAGATTTCTTGATACAAGCCCAAATACATGTTACTTTTTACAATAATTATGTATCGATCGGTAAGTTACAACTTAATGATAAATGATATGTTACACTAGGTAAAAACTACACTCAATAGTGTTACATGGTTAGATTTTTGGAAGGAGCATTGTAATAGCATGCGTATCTGTGATTTTTAGGCTTTCATCAATTTAGTGTGTCAAATTAGGATAGTGCACAGACGATCGTACAGATTCTGTACACCGTTAGATTAAGTTACATATAAATAATCAACAAATTTACATCATACGTAATAATTTTGCTTTTTTCCTTCTCTCTTCCCCTTTCACTCTTCTCCGATCCGGGTTGGAGTTCCCCTTCATAATTTAATCTGAGAAAATTAAACTCAAATGGCTGCTCCACCCGCTAGAGCTCGAGCTGATTACGAAAGGCGCTCCTTTTGATCGGTGATAGCGGTGTGGGTAAGAGTTGCCTTCTTTTACGTTTCTCAGATGGCTCCTTGACAACCAGTTTTATCACAACTATTGGTATTGACTTCAAGATAAGGACCATAGAGCTTGATGGAAAACGAATCAAACTGCAAATCTGGGATACTGCTGGGCAGTTGGCAGGAGACAGGAGCGGTTCCGAACTATTACAACTGCTTACTACCGTGGAGCCATGGGTATATTGCTGGTGTATGACGTAACTGATGAGTCATCTTTTAACAGCATCAGGAACTGGATAAGAACCATTGAACAGCATGCTTCAGACAATGTCAACAAAATTCTGGTCGGCAACAAGGCTGACATGGACAAAGCAAAAGGGCTGTTCCTACATCCAAGGGTCAAGCACTAGCTGATGAGTATGGCATTAAATTCTTTGAAACTAGTGCCAAGACAAATATAATTGTTGAGGAGGTTTTCTTTTCCATTGGTCGCGATATAAAAGCAAAGGCTTTCCGAATCTGACTCAAAGGCTGAGCCTCAGACCATCCGGATAAATCAACCAGACCAGGGAGCAGGATCTTCTCAAGGCGCCCAAATTATCAGCTTGCTGTGGTTCTTGAAATATTGATAGCAAATGAAGGGGAATACATCCTCAAAGTGACCATTTTAGTGGGAGGAGTGAAACTAATCTTTGTTATAACATTCTCACAGTTTTCTCTTTACAGTTATGCTCTTCCAATATCTATTTGTATTTGGGGCAGCTCTTAGTATTTGCAAAATTTGATCAGTATATGCTCACTACTCTTTGTTGGCTTATATAAAGTGAAGCGACAAACTGCCTTCTGATGTTTTTGTTAGAAAAAAATAATAATAAAAAAAAAATTTGCTTTTTTTTTTATTGATAAAAATCAAGGATATTGATCTATTTATATATAACTGAATTCTTATGGAAATTACCCATGTTTTTCATGTTTGGTCAAACATTGTGTTTGGATTTCCTGATATATAAATCTAATTCCTTTTCTGTTGGAAGACTAAATGGAAGAAGACCAAGGAAGCTACTCTGTGTCATTTATCCCGTGAATCATTTAATTTCAACTCTAGATAAGGCACCTCAAACTCACACTTGTCCCATGCATCTGGCTGCTGATCTCCTTTCTGTTTTGACCAAGGACTGGGTAAGTCTAAGTCCCTGAAGTTGGCCAAATTCAAGACTTACGTGCAATGGATATAAACTACTATTTCGGTTCTGATATTTACATTGAGTTATATTAATTTAATCATGATTAAATTATATATTAAAGTAAAAATATAAATTAATTAACTATGATTCTTATCATACTAATGATGTGTGTACGAAGACAGGTATAAAATAGTCGTTATATTAGGTTCCGTTTAAGCGGAGAACTAATTTTGCTAGGTGGAATGCCCATTCCTATTTTACCACCGTTAACAGATAAAAGAGAGTCAAAAACGGTACTCGTCCATCTTTATCCAAGAATGTGAAGAAGACCACACGGGTGAAAGTAAAATTTAATTTCAAAGATAAATACAAATTATTCAAAGAAAGTCGGAGGGCTGAATCAAAGTTTTGAAACACGGTGGCTTCTAGATAGTATAATAAACATTATGTATATTGTTGCCTTTAGAACCATATATTATATTATTCTCAACAGTTAAAGACATCAAAAGTTGATTGTCGAAATGAATGATTGAACGGGAAAAAAATGATTGAACAAGTTGACTATTATTAGATTGGTCAAACATTTTGTAGGCTTTTAAAAAATTCTCGTGTTGTTGATCTTTTATCTTAATATAAATACCCACCTTGCTACACGAGGAAAAGAATTAGCGAACGTCCCTACTTGTACAAGAATTTACCTCGAAATACTTGTCAATATTAAGTTTGTTAGGGATCAAGAAAAACTTTTATTTTCCTTCTTCAAGGTTGAAGCATGGCAAAGATTGATGATATCCGAGAAGATCAAGAAATTTCCAAAATGGAAGAAGGCATCCATGCAGCCAATATCTATACGTCCCAGCCTAACACTACAAGCATAGGATTTTGTTTATCACCTTCGGTTGTTGTTGTTGCACAAAAGGTTAGCTCTCTGAGAATGGCTAGCATAGTCATATAGAGTCACTGTTCCATTCATAATAACTACGTCATCGAAGATGTATAAAATTTATATTTTTTGCACTTATTATAACATGTTGTATGCCTTTATTTTCTTCTACTTATTATGAATAGTTTCTGAAATTCATTTTGAAGTGACCTATGTTGTTACTTCAAACGCTACTTGGACTATTTAGTATGTAGAAATTGAACTCATCTATGTACTTTTGGTTTGAAGTTGATTGCAGAGGCAATAGGCACGTACTTCATTATATTTGCAGGATGTGGTTCAGTTGCAGTAAATAAGCTATACGATGGGAGTATTACGTTTCCAGGAATATGTGTGACATGGGGTCTAATTGTGATGGTGATGATTTACTCCGTGGGACACGTATCAGGGGGTCATTTTAATCCAGCAGTCACTATCACTTTCACCATTTTTCGTCGGTTTTCATGGAAACTAGTACGTATTCAATAGTAGTTTTTAAGCTTCAGCTTTTTATTATTTACCCAGTTATCTTAGGAGGAAAACTTGCTAGTATGAAGAGACCAATAGACACATAATTGACGACTTAAGGTACCCAATAGATGATAGCTAAAGCTTAGGCGTCTAAATGGAAGTGTGTAGATTTTAATTTATTGAGGAGTTGTCAAAATATAATTTGGCCTCATTCTTGTTTTGAGTTTAAGTTTTATACACCATTTAGTGTAAATAATTTTTATATATCAAGTCATTCAAAGAAATTTTATAGGTAAGCCTTCTTAAAATGTAGGTTTGGAATCTTAAAAATAAAACATGTTACCTGCTACAACAGATAAATATAACTTGATAATGTAAAAAAAAACAAAAATTACACTGAAAGTGAATATTACTTAAACTTTTTATTGGAGCGGGGGTTCATACTTAGACACTCAAAGGGTAGCAGCTGCGGGTCCCTTGTGATAGAAAAAAAATTACTTAAACTTTTTGTTTTAGCAGAATGTACATGAAATTGACATATGATATGATACAGGCACCTTTGTACATAATAGCTCAGCTAACGGGGTCGATTCTAGCAAGCGGTACATTAGCACTATTGTTGGACGTCAATTCAAAATCTTATTTCGGTACAATTCCAGTTGGATCTAATGGGCAATCTTTGGCTATGGAAATCATCATTTCCTTCCTCCTAATGTTCGTTGTTTGCGGAGTTTGTACAGATGATAGAGCGGTACTCTATTAATTTCTTACATTTTACAATGAGCAGAGAAATTCTGCAGCAGTTAGCACAATTAATCTTAAATGCATTGGTTTATTAATTTGTTTTGCATATGAAAAGCAGGTTGGACAACTTGGTGGATTGGCAGTTGGAATGACAATAACCTTGAACGTCTTTGTTGCCGGGTATGTAGGCTAAATGTTACTCCACTATTCATATTATGTGTTTTTTAAAGTTTTTGAGTATTTTTTAAGATAAACATATTATATCTTTAATTAAAAGAGCAATTTTTAAATCTGTTACTCCCTCCGGTTCATAATAAGTGTTCACCTAGACTTTTTATTTTGGCTCAAAATAAGTGTCCACTTACATAACGAAGAAGGAATTAACTTTGTTTTTTCAGACTTGCCCTTATAAGTGGTAAGTGACCAGATCTCTATGAGTCAAGTTAATAGTTATATGCAAATTTTAAATAAGGGTAATTTAGTCAAAATAATAATTTTTTTTTTTTTTTTTTTTTTAGGATTTTAGTATTTTCTTAAGGATTGTTAAAAGCTAAGTCAACATTTATTTTGAATTGGAGGGAGTATCTCACTGTAAACGCTTTGCTTAATTGATACTCCAGTACTTAAGTGAAAAGTAATACTACTAGATTTGGAAATGGAGAGTATTAATTTTTACCTTTCAAGTTAATTGAATGCAGGCCAATTTCAGGAGCATCGATGAACCCGGCAAGGAGCATTGGTCCAGCGATTGTGAAGCACGTCTATAAAGGCCTTTGGGTGTATATAGTTGGGCCAGTCATTGGTACTGTAGCAGGAGCATTTGTATACAACTTAATTAGATTTACAGATAAACCACTTCTTCAACTAGTCAAAAGTGGGCCCCTTATTCGAGGTTAAGAGTGTAAAATAATTCAAATTAAACAAGCTTTTAGATTACAAAGTGAAAGCATATGTCATTTTTTGAAATCTCTTACTTGATTCAACGTGTAGCATGAATTTCAGCATTGTACATATTTTAATTAACAAATTTTAAATTTACCGTTCTTGTCTAGCCCTGATTCCTTCCTCTGACCAATGGATGATAGAACGCTGATCTAACAAAGAGTTTTTCTCGTACCATTCAGCTAGCAGCTTTAATTTCTGCACGATCAGTTTTTGCTTCGACTTGATATGCGGTGATAAGTTCTTCCATTAATATGGTGTAATTTGAACTACAGCCGACATCCCCTATTTATTATGCCTTTTTGAGCAATTAAATGAACACTTATCTGACGTGTCATTTTCTTTATTCTAAGAACAGGGTGGATGTAACCTCCAGGTACGAGGTTCATCTAAACTAGAACTTCTAATACTGAGCTTAAATTCAAAAGTAAAAATCCATGAAAATTGCAATATATGATAGATGTGAATCAATAATTTTAAAATATAATAGGTTATATGCTAAGATTCTTGAAATATTGAGCCCATAATTTAAATTTTGAAATCAATGGTAGTCTGACTCATTCACTGAAATAGTTAATTCAAACAATTGTTGAGATTTTAGTGGCAATCATACGAACTCCAGAATATGCGTTGAAGAAAGCAGTTGTAGCCTGACTCATTCACTGAAACCGTTAATTCAGAGATGCCTGAATTTCATGAAATTAAGGAAGCTCAATCTATAGTATGTCTTAATTTTAAGGAACATCTGCTAAAAATAAATAGGCACTCAACCATGCTCTGGTGAAGAAATGGATAAACCTTTATGTTTTAATTTCTATTACCGAAATATAAGTACTAAATGCACCCAATAAGAGTGTGATTTAATGGTCAATAAGGCTTGGATATGAAAATTATGTGGGAGATTAAGGTCGTAAGAACAAAATGATTTCTACTCATTTGTCTAAGTTTTGATGGGAAGCGTTATCCGGTACCAATAGTGCGTAGTTGAAGTATGTGCAGATTGACCTGATATGATACTACATTATAAAAAATAAAAAAAATAAAAAACCACTTAAAGAAGGAAATGTTTTTCAGTCAAAACTTAATCTTGACGACAATCTGGCAAGAAAAATTGTTATAGAGGAACAGAATAAATAATCCAGCACTGGAAGGCAACGAAGAAAAAGTAAAACAAGGGGACTTTAATCAACCTACTACATCATGAAAACTCTAAAAGTAATACTACATCAATCCTAGCCAATTACATAGACAAAGACTAGCAACTCTAGGATCCCACAACCAACCAGAAGCAGAAGGGAATTACAACTAGTTACTGCACCGGAATAACTTTGCAAATTAAATGGATCAGTTGAGTACAAGTTTCCTGGTGTTGCTGTGAAATAGGTGAACCTTGGCGGTGGTGGTGACCGAAGCGAGGGATTATTCTGTTGAATAATCGGTGGGGCTGTGGAATAGATGAACCTTGGTGATGGTGGTTGTGGCGAAGGCATATTCTGTTGAATAACTGGTGGACTAATGGGCTTTGGAGGTGGCGGCGGAGGAGTAGGAGGAGGAGTTAGTTGTTGGCTGCATGGTTTCCCGCACGGACATTCTCCACACTTTATGCTTGGATCAGGCATTACAGGCTCATCAATATTATTGTCTTGATCAGATGTAATATCAGTGGCTATAGCACAAACCATAAGTACCATGAGAACGAGATAATTAAGCACCATGATTAGAAGAAACTTTTTACTACATGAAACTTCTTGGCATGCAACTGAATGTTGAAGCTATAAGGTTTCTCTAGTTCATTGGTAATTATAATTGTCCATGGTTTGATAGAGAAGTATAGAAAAAAAGATATGGCTAAATAGAAGATAAGGGAATGGTTTATGAGTGTGTATATGGAGTGAAGCTTTATGTGGCTTATTGCTTAAAATGGGTTGCCGGGGGGGGGGTGTGTGTGTGGAGGATTGTGTTTTGCATGAACGATCATGGATGAAATAACTTATATATAGTGACAGTGTAAAGAATTTATACATTATAAGTATTTTTAACTGGCTATAATATGTTATTAATTGTTGTAGTTTTACTTTACCACAATAGAGTTCGTATAGATAGTTACACATGTTGTAAGTCATTTAACTAGATACTATAAAAAAAAAAAATGGTATATTATTGTCACTCTAAAGTAAATGGTCCAATGGTTAGTAAATAAAGGTATCAATTGACGGAGACTTGGTATTAAGTAGTACATCATTTTTTTATGACTTCAAAGGGGAATTCATGAAAATGAATTGCATGTGGGTGATGTTATATGTGCGTAGGGACATATTTTTTCTGTATGTTCCCTCGTTATGGATGTATGTATATGGATGGAATTCTCCTTATATGTTGAAATAATGTTAAAAGAATATATGCTCCATGATATAAGCCAATAAGTGGCGTGGTAGGAGAATTACTTGCTAATTCAGCAAAGAGGGCTTAGGCAATCGAATCATGTCATCAAATTAAAGTTACCAATCTTAGGGAATAAAGAGTTGCGAATGGCCCAGCTACTTGTGCATTATTTTTTTTTTTTTTTTTTTTTTGGTTTTTTCAAAGTCATTAATGTGCATCCATTTTGGTGTATACATCATCCTATAATCAGGGATAATTTTGGAGGGAGAAAGAAAAAGGAACTAAGGTCAGTGGATAATTAGTAGTATTAATTATTGCTTTTAATTAACTTAAACATATATATACGTACACACACACTCTACACACACAGATATTAGGCGGTAGTATTAGGTGAGGAGCAGATAGAATAGAGAAACTCTGTAGTGATAATAATGGAGCAAAAAGTGCGAGGCTGTCGTATTCTCTTCTTTTTCATTTTCTCATCCTTTTGATTAATTCTAATCTGTTCAATTATTGGACAAAGCTTTGAGTTGGGGAAGGCACGTAACCCGAATTTTTACTAAGTGAAATCAGAATATATAAAAATAAACACACGAAAAAGTCAAGAGAATTCAACATATATTATATATACTAAAAATTGATCTAGCTAGACAATGTAATACTATAATTTTTGAGTGAAGGAGTGTCAACAGACGGACACCCTTGACGGGTGCAACGGGCGTGCGCACACATATGTGTGTGTATATAGAAAAACAAATGGGATACAGTATTTCATCATCTCTAACAAACATAACCTTTCTGTTTTTACACGGCATATATAGTCATAACATGGCCATATAGGTCATGAAATCTTCTAAAGCTTTTGAAAATGAGCTGAGAGTAGTGGAATAGAGCTTAGTAGTTTCAATGGACCATTTGATTTTAACTTTACAGATTAAAGTGGCAGGATTATGAGTTCCAGAAGGTAGCTAGTCTATACATGCAAGTTTGTTAGGCAAAATCTTGTTGATCACACAAAACGAAGAATCAAATGCTCCCAACCAAAAGATGAAGAAAGAAGATACTTTTCTTTGTCCAATCGAGATGCCAGAAACCTTTATTGTTTCTCTTTCTCTGCTCATTTGTGGTTCGTTTATTTTTAGGGTTCCAGTGGCCCAACTTAGACCATTAAGGGAAGACACGAGGCCTAATGGTTGGGACATAATTTAACACGGAGTACTAGCTTCTCCCTGCCTTACTTTCTTTGTCATTGATTGACTTGTCATATAAGTTTAATAAAGAAGGAAGTGTACATTTTGACCATTGTGAACAATGTAAGATAAATTTTGTATGGCTATAAACTTTGGAACCTGTGAAACATGTCATAACATTTGTATGACTACAAAAAACTTCTCGCAAGGAAATATATTAATGTGTTATTTTTTTTTAAAATAGACTAATAAAAAGGTAGTGTCAAATAAATTGAGGTGGAGGGAATATTATGCCTGGAACCTTTTTTCTCTCACTAAGGGAGCTTTATAATGTAAGGGTTATTTTATTTGTATAGAACTTTATTTAAAATAGTCATTTTTCTTTCTTTAAGGAAAGTTAAGATTTAATTTGAACTCTGAAACCTAGTTTACACAGCGAGTCACTAGGATTATGGCTAAGCTACAAGGACTAATGTAAAACCAGCAATAAAGCATTGATTCTTGATCCTATAAGGAGAAGAGAAGGAAGCTTAATTGTGAGAAAAAAAACAAGATGCTTGTGTGGATATGTCCCATATTCTCCTTTTGTTGGTGTGCTTGGGTTAATCGAACTATGTTTTTATTTTAGATTTCTGAGATCATATCAGTTCGAATTTTAGTCACAAAGAGTATAAAGTAAGTCGTTACCAGAGCAACCATATTAGCATCAACTATATCCCTGTAAATTTTTTGGTCAGAATCTGTTCTTCAGAGCATTCTTACTAGTGAAGATCTTTCATGCATTCATCCTCCAAGCATAATACTTCTGTTCAAAATGAGCCCAGAGGAGGAGAAGAAGAAATTCATTATATCAGTTGCATCAAAATATAAGGGAAAGAATATTAAGCTATGCTGTACAATTAAGAGAAAAGGACTAAGAAAAATTATAGAGATACAACATGGGATTCGACTTGTGAATTGGACAAAGTACTTAAGTAACAAATATTTATATTGCACCCATTTAAGAATCAATGTATCAATCATCATAAGTAACATGAGGTGCAGCTGTGCAGCCAGCATCAAACGGATCTTCAGACCCACAACAATGCCAGTATTAAAAAACTTTGCCACCGTCTGGGGTGTCCATGGTGCCTCCGGAATAAGCACTCTCAAACTTCCTCCTTGTTTCTCCTGTTAGAAGAGCCAAGGTGAAACGGAAGATAAGTTGATATGCTATTTCGCTCATTTGAAGTTGGACAAAGAAAGGAATGGAGAAGCAATGGAATAACTTAGCAAGATTAAATCCTTCAGCATAAAACAAGCAGAAGGGCATAAGAACACATTGGGTGTTTTTGGTACGGAGGAAATAACTGGAATACGAGTTCCAATTTTCCCATCTTAGGTTGGTCAAACTTTGGACATTTTCTCTAACAAAACAAGTTCTTTTAAAATGAGTAATTGACTTCCCTGGTAGAAGTTGGGAAAACAAGTTTCATATATGGCATTTCACTCCTTTCCATTCTACAGCATACCCCATCCCATCCCCGTAGCACCCACCTCCACCACCCTCCCGCCCCATAGTGTTTGCCTAGATTATATCTACATATTTTTGGGATAATCTTTTTTGCTTACTTACAAACACCAGGAAATAAGTAAAAATCCACTTAATTTCTAGGAAACCTTTTCCTTCATACCAAACACATCCATGTACCTGTATTCAATAATTCTTGCCAGTACAACTATGAAATGATAACAGTAAGAAATAAATCCAAATACCTTCCAGTCAATAGCAATGCAGATGCAACAGGAATATAAAAGAGGAATCACATTATTGATATATATCACTTGACTAGTATTGCTAACCATATCACTTGACTAGTATCGCTAACGGTAAGTTCTGCAAAAGTTGCATTGCTTTTTTCCTTCTAAAAGAATTGCTATGTCAGTTGTCTACTCTATCTTTATCGGAAAACTTTACTAGTGACGTTCACTTCATACACATGGAACACCAGGAGATATTTGGCCCATCATCACGTAAATTTGCATTAACTATCTAATGATCCACCTATCCTATTTTGCTTGGTCTACATCAAGAGAAGGTGGTTTGAGTAGCTTACGAGGTGTTATTTGTAGAGATATCGAGAAAGGCTGAAATATATGCATAGTCTATAGAACTACGACCATGGTCCTAATCTTAAATTTCATGCACTCTAGAGGTGACTCTTGCAAATCAACACCTTATCCACTTAGAAGGAATCCTAGTTACAACACTTGGTGTGTACCAAACTGCTCCAATGGGGTTTAGGATTACCTTGGCAACTTGTGCTAGCAGATTGGACAAGATGAAATCGAGGTGCCCAGCAAGTCGGTCCGGTCACCACTGATATTACAAGAAAAGGTAAGAAAGAAAAAGGAACTAATCTCTTCCAGCCAAAACCAACTACTCCATCGCAAGTATATATACATTCATAGAGAGATAGATTCTACTTTTCCTCTCTCCTCCAGCTAAATCTTTATTTCAATAATTCACTAAAAACTGAACCCATAAATACCCATATCATGTGAGTCCTTAACTAAAGAAAGCAACAGAACTGAAAATGAACTGATTGGTTGGACATAACAAAACTGTAAGGAATCAGAATGGAAAAGTTCTTCTTTGTGCAGGAAAAGGCAAAGCTAGCTGCTATTCCACAATAACACAATTGCTACATGTCACTGTCAAATAACTTTCATTCGGTCACATGAATCTTCTATATCCATCACTGAATACTTAGGGATTATCTAAATTTCACATCTCTCCCTACAATGTCATACAATTTCTATTCAAACTTAACAGGCTCCTGAAAAATCTGCTTGCTGCTATGGACCAAAAAAGAAAAAGAAACTGAAGACAAATATATAAAGAAAAATCAGGGCAAATCTTCTGCCACCAATACCTTTACCGGATGGAACAAGCTTCAATTGAGAGAAGCCTAAACCCAATTCAATCTAAAAGTTTTACCATTACCAGATAGAATTTTCAACAAAAAGAAGCCTAACCCCAATCGGACCTAAAATTGCACTCCATGTTCCTGCATAAGATTGGACTGCTGAATTGTCCAAATACATGATGATGATGCCACGAGCCTTCAAGAAATATAACTAGATAACGGACAAGGGGAGTCCCTATTAACAAGCTTAAGTATAAGTCAGTGGTGGTCCACTAAGCCGCTATGAATGGAAACACTAATGTGAGTTAAAACATTCTCAACATTTAATATGTTCAGAGAGCAAACACTATAACCAAAACAACATAATGTAAGAACATGACAGCTCTTAAAAGAGTTTGTGAAAACCACCATGTATCCTTCCCAGCACTCTCTTTGTCCAATTATATTAGCCGTAAGTTTGCCCTGGCACGCAATTTAGGCATAGAGCTCGTATCATATAGTACTTTAATCTGAAGCCAGAACACAACTAGAGATAAATATTAGGGATAATTTCAGAGACTTCCTATTAGGTTTGGCTTCATAATACTAACTTCATTTTGGTTTACGATATTACGCTTTCCTTCTTTATTTTTGCTTTATAACAATTATTTTGAACTATTTGTCACCAATATAAAAAAAATGTTTGGACTAATTTGCCCATTGAGACCACCCTAGAAACCTATGTTCTTGACCCCTCAAAACCTTGCCAGCAGATATCTTCCACCACCCTTGTACTCCCAAAGGGCCACTTTCGAAACAACAAAATCAATTTTACATCTTATATCAAAGCCCTGTTGTAGTACTAGCCCCAAAGCTGATGAATTCAAACCCTACAGCCGCAGCATTCATCTGAAGTACTGGAACTGTGACACTAGTATTACTACTTTCCGGTCCTTCAGCCCTTAACATGCAAGATTCATAACCAGGACACTTGCAGGAAATTATGGATCAGTTCACAACATACGTCTACAACTCCACTACCTTACAATGAAATCCCAATTTGCGTGACTAAATTTCCCGTTACATTCTCAATCATTTGGGAATATCACAATTGAAAGAAGTGTAGTTCGTCAATAGTGTTCTTAAAGGGTCACCTAAAGCGAGCTTAAGCCCTGAAGCTCAATGAGCCAAATTTGTTTACTTCGCCTTGCTTAACTGGCACTTTTAGTGTAAGCGTCAAGGTGATAAGGTGAGTGCACCTTCACATCTTTAACAGCAGAACAAGCCATCTGTATCTTAATTATAACTTTTCCATTCTTTTCTCCAACTAATTATAATTTGTGTTTATAGTTAAATTTGTTGCATTACATTTCTATTTTTTATTTTTTTCTTCGCTAAGCCCGTGCTTAAAGCTTTGTGCTTTCAGTTTTCAATTACTCTGTAGTTACTAACTACACCTACAGAGATTATATTTGAGCGACAAAATGACTATCATCTAATAATCACGAGCATTATGAAGTAAAGACAATCTTACTATCTGAATTCTGAAGGAGCTTAGCTTCTCAAAGGGCTCTTAAAAAAATAAAGTACTTTGTTTAAGAAAGCAAGCTTTTCAAGTAGAGCGTGATAGAAACTAGCCTACCACTGAAATAGACTAATGACATCAGGTCATGACACTTGGGCATAGGTTGGTCTATCTCTAAAGGGTGTAGCTAAATTTTGCAAACATATATGTAGCCACTTTACATGTAAAATATTTATTCATAAAAGATATGCTGACAATGCCAAGTAAATATTTTTCGGAGAAAAAAGAATCCACGTTTCATCTCATATTTGTTCCATTTCCACCATCTGTATGAGAAATGCATGTAGACAATATGTTCTACTCAAACTAATGATATTTGGTAACAAGCATATATTATCATGCTAATAACTTCATGAAAACAAATAATGAACCAACATTTTACTACAAATCAACAATGCCTCAATCCCAAAGCAGTTGGGATAGGCTACTTAACCGACACGTTACTAAATAAGGTTTAAACTTGAATAGCATAGAATTACTAAAAGATTTCAGAACAATCACAAAACTTTCTCTCCAAATGAAATAGCATCTAAATTCAACATAAGTAAACAAACGAAAAGAGTTCATCACCAGTTTAGCTTTTATCCTGAGTAATGTAGCCTTCCTTTCGTCCCTCAAATCCCGGCCTCATAAGCTTCTTCTCCCTTTTAGCAATCTTCCTCATCTTCTTCTCCTTGGCTTTACCAGCAATATTATCCCTTCTCTTCTGTTGTCGTTCGTTCTTCAACTTGTCCGTAGTCTCCATTCTTTCCTTCCACTTTTGCGAACTCTTCTCTTTCCTTTTCTTCTCCTTCTTCATACTCTCCTTCAACAGCTTAGGATTATCGTAAACCTTAACTCCCATTGCCTTCTTTTCCGCTGCCTTCCACGCTTCCTTATCCGCCAACGTCCTATCCTCTCTCTCTTCCAACCTCTTCAACCTTTCCAATTCCTTCGCTTTCGATACTTTCTTCTTCTTCTTCTTTTTCTTATCATCATCGTCACCAATCTTAACCTTCCCAAACTCTATATTATCTTCATCTTCACCTCTCTTTTTCTTCTTACCCTCGGATTTCGCTAAAAATCCATCCTTTTCATTTCTTTTGCTGTCCAAACTCTCCCCATCACCTCGATTACCACGGAGCATTTGGATCTTTCTACGTAGCCTTTGCCTCAACTCTTCATACGTAACAGAGGAGTTATCATTATCATTATTAGGGTTAGGGTTAGGGTTATCCTCCAAATTAATGGGGTTGGATTCAACGTGATCATCCACGTCATCAGTTGTTTGCTTATTCTGAAGGGATTGTTGGAGGGTTGAGGACTGCTCTTTCTTTTCAGGGTCAAGGCGATTGCGACGGGCTTTTTTGAGGTTTTCTTTGGATTGCTTTTTTAAGGATGCTCTAGCGGCTTTAGGGAGACCACGATACCAGGTGTCGGGTTCATCTTTAGGGAGGTAGAATCTAGGTGGAATTAGCTTGTCGAAGAAGAGCCTGTGGTCACAAATTAGGGATTTCAAATCTGTAGAGGTGAAGGTGGTGGTGGATTTTTGTTTCTTCTTCATTGTTACGGCGTGGCAGAGGCGTGGGGGGACACGGAGGAGTGGAGAGAACGTGAGAGGAGCGGAAGAGAGAGTGGAAAGAGAGGTTGGAAGGGTCGGGTCAATTTCGGGTATGGGCTGGGCTGAAAATATAGGTTGAGAATGTGGGTTGGGTATAATATTGATTTGGGTAGGGAATAATATTGTATTTGTGTTTTGGGCCATTAATTTGGGTTTCTTCTTCATTGTTGCGGCTAGGTTGGATTTGCCAATTGAACTGTTGGCAAGCTTTTCGAGAGGGAAATTTTTGCAGTTATTAGTGGGTCAAAGCATTACTTTTGGGCTCTGTGTTAGAAATACTACTGGGCTGTTTATTGCTGGGCCGGAACATTATGGACTCAACTGGTGATGAACCAACGAAGAATTTTTTTTTTTTTTTTTTTTGCGGGGATTGGCCTTCATATAAACTGGTCTTTAATTTTGTCCCTCAAAGCGCTGGTCTTTAATTTTTGCCCGTACTTCACACTTAATAAAAATTTATGGGCTAAAGTACCTTTATTCGTTGGTATATGAAATCAAGAATTTTGGGTTCAAGCCCTAGCACGGTCAAAAAAACAATTTCGCAAGACAATATTTCATAAACATCATGATTATTCAGGTAAAGTTATGCCTTAAGGTATAATTCTGTAGGATAACTTAATTTCTACAGAACTATGCCGGACAAGGCATACTTTCTAGGTAAACTATGTCTTGTGGCATAGTTCTGTAGGATAACTTAGTTTCTACAAAACTATGCCGAACAAGAGATACTTTCTATGTAACTTTGCCCAAATAAGCATAATTTGCTATGAAACCTTGTTTTGCGAATTTTTTTTACTTTGTTCGGATTCGAACCAGAATGTCTGGAATATTTTCGGTCAATTTTTTTATTACTTACAGTGCCGAAGGGAAAAAAATTAAAGACCACTTATTTGAGGGACAAAATTAAAGAGCACCCCAAGATAGGGGCAATCGTGTGAATTGCCCCGAAGAAATTGCAAGGTTTATCCTTCAAATGGGCTGGACTTTAATCCCTTTAAATGGGTTGGTCTTTAATTTTTGTCCCTAGCAATTGAATTTATGTCTAACTGAGCATAATTTATGAAACATTATGATGCGAAATTATGAACTTATGTCCCACAAAAAAATATTTTTCTTAGGGCAAAAATTAAAGACCAGCAAAAACTAGGGACAAAGTGCAAATGACCAACTACTTTGACATTATTTTGGGCTTCTTTAATGTTTTCAAACAAAAGATAGGTGGCAAAACAAGAGGACGAACCGGCAAAGTACATAAATACCCGATTTTGGGGCGGTTTTTTAAGCTGTAATTGAGGTTTAAAAAGAAATTGCAAAATTTGTATCCGAAGTTACAAATTTTACCTGAGTAATTGTTGAAGTTCAATCAATTTTTGCATGTACTTTAGGCATGTGTGACTAAAGCTTGGGTATTTATGTCTGATGTTCAACTATTTAAAATTTTCTTCACAAAAATACGTTTTTCAAATTTCAACAATCTAACACACGATTAAATGGCCAAATCTACTAGTACATAACAATCCGATTTGAAACATAAGTTCCAGAGATCATAAAACAAACTCCAATCATTAACTCATCAACACAACAACAAATTTAATAAACTCATTTTGTCATCATAAAATATCTTATTTTTTCTTCACCAGCTAATGTAGATACTGTGATATGAAAAAACATAAGACCTATAATATCTTGTATTACTCAATTAGGAAGAGTACAAAAAAATGAGACCAAATACTTTTAGATTACCTGTGAATATACCCACCAAATTTTTGTTAGTACATGCAAGGGGTATTTGCAGAATTGGCTTCTTTTATGCCACAATTTAAAGTTTGTCTCCGTTACCTTAACGATAAGTATGTCAAACTATATATATATATATATATATATATATATATATAATTTTTATAAAAGGAAATTTAGCCCAATGAACTAACAAAGCGGAATCATCTAAGGATTTGATGCAGCGGATAGCGCTGCTCCTCCCTTAATCAGAGGTTTCGAGCCTTAGATATGAAAAAATCTTTAGTAGGAAACGCTTCCCCCCGAATGGAGCCCTACGCGGCGCGAATCTGGATATATTAGGGCTGCAATGCGGGTAGATAAAAAAATTATACTAGTGAATCCAGATAAATGAGTTGTCTACCTCCTTGTGACGTAAATCAACGCATTTATATGAATTTTTATTGTTCATACCACTTTATTTTGGATCCATCTTAACCAACATTTAAAATTTAGGTTCTCCAACACTAGAAGTTTCTCTAGATTTTCTAATGACATACAAAAGCTCCAACAAAAATGGACGTTTAGCAAACACTTCATCTAAAATAGATTTATCGATATAACCTTTGATCCTAATTAATTGGTACCGCGACTTGACTAGGTGTCTCAAACACCATAACTGCAGTTTATTTGACTAACATCCTTAAGCATGCACCCCTAATAAAGCCATAGTGGTATTCTTTCTCTAATTTTTTTGGCAATATAGATTTTTTTACCTATTAGCAAAGTTTTCATACAAAACATATAACTTGAAGTCCTTCAGGGGAGTATTTTTTATTTTTCATATTTCTTATGGATGGTATAATTTTAGTAATAAAAAGTTATAGAGGAATCATTCATATATTTATATTTATATTATCTAAAATGATAAACAAAAAAAGTAATAAAATGCTTTTCTTCCACACAAAGTGAACATAATCAGTAACTTTTTTTTTTGTACTAAGAACCCCGGGATAGAAATGATAATTAACTCTTATAAAAAAAGGAGAAAATTAATATAATATTAGTCCCTTTGTTTTATGTCGTTGGAACGTGACATCGCTCAATTATTCAATTTTAAGCCTTTTTGATTTTCAATTTATTATATTTGGCAAATTTTCTCTAATATTCTAAACCAATTGATACTAACATTTCGATATATACAACTATTGATTTGCGACTTGTGAGCCACATGCAACATGCATGAAGATTTATTAGATAGTATATTGGATTTTTGTTTCTTTTATATGATTAGATCAAATTTCATTTTATTGCACCAAAGTTACTAGTATTTTTTCTTTAAAAACATAAATATTGCTCAATGTATCACAAAAAGTTACTAAAAACATTTTAATAACAAAAATAATCATTTTTGCCTAAGTATCACAAAATTCACTAAATAACTTTTTATAACAAAAAATCATTCAATTTGACATTTTTTAGCAATAACATCATATAAAACCTGTTGTATTTTCTTCTAATAACTTTCTGTGATTATTAAAACAAGTTGAGTTACTTTATGTTTACAAATATAATTTTCTAAAATTTGTGATATAATTAGGTAAGATTGAACAAGTATTTTGTAATAAGAATTATTTAACAGTTTAAATATAAAATAAAAATATTGTCCCTATTGTGTCAACGAGAACAATATTCACATAAGATGACGAGCCAAAATCATACAATAGAAGAGTTACAAGCCAAACTCCAACTGCATTATCTATTCGTTAGTTTTCTACAACCAAAAGAAATTTCATTAAAGATATTTACCTGTTCCTTCCATTTTGTTTAACCATAAATTGTTTGTTTGACCTCAAGAAAATAGTGCATTGTATTAACAGAAAATTTGATACTCCGCTTAAAAAGAATCTTATGGCTTGGAGAAGATTGACATTCTAGATTTGTATTTGCTATTGTAGTAATTGTTATACTTGTGCGGACCCCTTTGGCCATGAGAACTTTCATTTTTTTCTCAAAAATCATTTCACTTTATTCGAAATCCATTTTTGAAAATTTTTTTAAAGTTGTATTTGAAATTTGAAAAACACCTAAAATCTTGTTTTCACTTTCAAACCGAATATTCTTTACAAAAATTATAACCAAACACAACTCCAACTTCAAAATTCCAAATAAAGTGAAAAATATTTGGTTTTCATGACCAAACGCCTACTTAGTTTATGACTCTTCAATTACATTATTTATTTATTTCCGCATAATATACTCGATAGAATAAGACTGTTATAAATTCCAGAAGGGTCCTTCTTTAATACTAGTGGGCATATGTTTGTAATTTTTATGAACAAAAATAGGCTCATGAAGATTATTATTTTTATTAAATATTTTTGCCATGAAAATCTTCTCCATTTTTTCACTCAGCCATCATCCACCACCAGTTGGATTTGTTTTTTTTTTTTTTGGCTCATATTTGGTTTTTTGAATGTCAGCCATCATCCACCACCAATATTTTTTTTTTTTTGAAAATGAAAATAAAGTAAAAAATCATCTTTCCATTTTTTCACTCAGCCATCATCCACCACCAGTTTTTTTTTTTTTTTTTATGGTTGATTTCGAAATCCATTTTTTCACCCAGTCATCATCCAACACCAGTGGCAAAATTTTTTTTTTTTTTTATGGCTCATCTTCTCCATTTTTAAACAAACAACCATCATCCACCGCCAATGATGGTCCCCATTAGGGGTGTACACATTTTTTTTTTTTTTGGCTCATCTTCTCCATTTTTTCACCCAGCCATCATCCACCACCAATGGTTGAATTTTTTTTTTTTTTTGGCTCGATTTTTTCTTTCCATTTTTTCACCCAGCCATCATCCACCACCAATGTACTTCAAATATTTCTTTAGTTGTAAGATATGATCTTCTCCATTTTTTTATTAATAAAATAACGATCCACCACCAATGAGATGCCATTGTACTAAAATATTCAACAAAAAAAGTAATAAAATTGCATAAAATAAAAAACACACCAATCACACTTTTTAACTCATTTTTAATGCCATATAGAAAAAATGTCTTAACTAAAATAGAATAAGAAACTTTGGATTTGGGTATAAAGAAAAAAAAATATTTCCGATGAAACTCCATGTTTATGCCAATATAAAACATATATCCAATATTATTGTCCGAATATGTTAATATATCTATGTAATCAATTAATAATAGATTTGATTTTTGTTGAAAGGATCAAAATGGGCTATAAAAAGAAAAAATTCTTCAAGAGAAGAAATCAGTGTTAAAGGACTAGAAAATTTCCGACAATATTTCAATTTTTCCGGCGACGTTCATATGGATTTTTTGTTAAAATATTTTTGAATCTAAAGCTAATGACAGGCGGAGGGAAAGAAGGTGGAGTTTTGGGCGGTGTTTTTCTTTTTAATGGGAGGGGAAGAAGGTTGAACGTAGGAATTTTTGGCTAATGGGACGGCGGGGAATTAGGTTGAAGGTTGAAGAAGGTTAAATGTGCGTGGGTAGGGGCTTTCTTCAAGAATATATTTTTCTATTCATTTTGTTATTATTAAATTATATTTTTTAATTAATTCAATATATTCTAAGATATTTTCTTTAAATTTTTTATTATAATTAATTTTTAATAATATTCTTTTGAACTCAATCCTTTCGTGAGTATAAATTTATCGTCGTAAATTATAATTACAATAAATAATACTCGTAGATCTTAACTCATAATTTTAGGATAAGATTGTTAAAAATTTTAAAGATTGAATTGGAGAGTTTAAGTATTGGATCCATTTTTGAATTTTTTTAGGATGGATGACGCAATGATATTGATACATTTCTAACCATCGGTGTTTATTAGACCATTCTTTTCCAAATTAAAAGGCAGAGGAGAAAAAAAGATTGTAGATACATTAGAAACAATACTAGTCCAGCATTTAATACACATTGTAATATTTCATTTTATTATGCCTAATATTATATCAATAGTAAAATCTATAGTTGTAAAATTCTTGCTTTGGGGTCCTTTGGTCAGAAATATTAGCAAACATCATCCTGACATAAAAATACAATGTTTGGGTGGAAGGACTTGAAAAAATAATCACGAATAATTATTATAACAATGCAAGAAAAAATAATTCATGCATAACTTTATGCAAAGTTTGGTAATAATATCCTTTAAATTATGCGAGAATTATTTTATGCATGACAAAATATAAAACAAATAGACTAACATATTATAATACGAGAATTTAAAAATCTAAAGATAAAATTATTATTAAATAAATAATTTCTATAATAATTCCATTCTTATTTAATACTACTACAACCTAATAATTCCAAGGTAGCCTCCCATTCAAGACTATTCGTACACCTTTTTCCACCTATCACTTTTCCTTTTGGTTTTTCCACCTTGCTTTCGATTCCATCAACTAGTTTCTAAAGACTACTTTCTTTTTTTCTTTTCTTTTTTTGGACAAAATTTTCTCACTTTTATTTATTCCTCTTACACTTATTTTGAGAAAAGTAAAAAAATACTGTACTATTCCAAAGAAACAAAAGCTGATAAAAGAAGTTACCCTCAGAAGTTAGACGCCTTGGGTCCCTAATTTTGAAGCAATATATAGGGAGAAATCCTGGTGTATAAATTTTGAGTTTATTGTGTTTGTGTGGGGACATACTCATCTTTCTATTTGTTCTAGTTAACTAATTTTTGGTACGTACTTTATATTTGTATCCCAAAATCATGTAGTACAATTACAATGGAACAAAAGCGTATCATAAAATAAACAATATAAAAAATTAGAAATTAGTAAAGTATAATGTGAATGTATAGAGTGCAAGGGGAATGAGAAGAGAATGAAGGTAAAATTAGATCCTGAACAATTTAGTTAATATTTTCCATATTTTTTTAGCATGATAAAAAAATTATACAGCTCGAGCATTGAGAGGAGGTTTAGTTTAATTTTTTTTTATTAGCTAATGCATCATTAAGAAGTTGCCAAATACATCATTTTTTTTTTTTACTATAATAACCCTTTTTGAGTTAAATAACAAAGAATAAGTGACTGTTTTCATACAAAAGAGAGAGAAATAATTTTATTCACCTATTGTTTAATACTTTAGATCGTCTAAATAATAAATCTAGTGTGATAATGTTGTTATTAGAGGGGTCTTAGAAAAGGTAAGAAAATTAAAATTAAAAAAATAAAGAGAGAGAATAATTGTTATAGACTACTTTTGTTTACTTTAATCGAATTTTACGGGGAAATTAGACCACCACCGTCGGCAATTAGTCTTATTATAAATCACTCTCTCCGCGTTAATTACTGCATGTCAGGTCCCTATTATTTAGTCCCAACCAACTATTAATCTAACCCCAAGATTATAGCAGCAGCCAGCCATCCTTTCCTTATCATAATTTGTTTTTGGTAACAACTAACAATCCTTTCCTTTTCATAATTAAATTGCAGAAAGCCTTACTCATATCTAATCAACCTCCTTCCCCATTGGTGATTTATAAGAACACAAATCACCCTTTTCCTCATTCTCACAACCCCAAATATGCAGATTTAAATAAAGAGAGTACGAGAGAGAGAGAGAAAAAGAAAATACTGGAAAGAAGCAGTAGCATTATAGAAGAAAAGAAACATCTAGAATACCAAAAATATCTCTTCCTTTTTTTCTTATTATCTCTCTCATTCAATATGCATAAAGAAAAAGAAGGAAGGATGTTTGTAGGTGTTGTTTGGAATTGTGCTGGTGAACTCAAACTCATACTCACTGCTCTTCTTTTTCTTTGTTCTCTTATCACTCTTCTTCACTTGATTCCTTCTCGTTTTAATTTCTCCCCAAACGATCTTAATAATCTTAACAACTGTATTTCCACTAATACTACTACTACTCCACCATCACCGTCACCACCACCAGAGTCATTGGAGAAAGATAGAGTCCTTCAAAACGGCGTTATTAAACGAGTTTTTAACCCGTTTGGTTCAGCTGCATACAACTTTATTTTAATGTCTGCTTATAGAGGAGGTTACAACACTTTTTCTGTTATGGGTTTAGCTTCTAAACCACTTCACGTATATGGTAAACCAAGTTATTTATGTGAGTGGGTCCCTTTTAATAAAAACCAAACCCCCATCTCCGTTATTGGTAACAAAATACTTCCTGATTGGGGTTATGGTAGAGTTTACACTGTATTAGTCATTAATTGTACTTTCCCTGTAGCCATTAAAACTACCGGAAAACTACTAATTCACGCCGCTACTAACGGCGGTGGTGGTGACAGTAATGTTAACGTTACTGACACTTTCGTGGCGTTAACGGAAACGGAAACCGATTTCATTAACTTTAAATCCATATTTGAAGCTCCACCAAAGTATGATTTCTTGTATTGTGGATCGTCTTTATATGGGAATTTAAGTCCACAAAGAGTAAGAGAATGGTTAGCATTTCATGTTAGGTTGTTTGGTGAGAAATCACATTTTGTAATACATGATGCTGGAGGTGTACATGAAGGAGTAATGGAGGTACTTAAACCATGGATGGATTAAGGATATGTTACATTACAGGATATTAGAGACCAAGAGAGATTTGGTGGGTATTATCATAATCAGTTTCTTGTTGTTAATGATTGTTTACATAGGTATAAGTTTCAAGCTAAATGGATGTTCTTCTTTGATGTGGATGAGTTCATTTTTGTACCTAAGAAGAGTACTATTAAGTCTGTTGTCGATTCGTTATCGGGTTATACACAGTTTACTATTGAGCAGATGCCAATGTCGAATAAGCTTTGTCTTGCTGAGGATCGCGGAAAATCTTACAGGTATGCCTTAAGCTCAAATTAGTTGACATATTTATCAGCATACATTTACAATACTGAATTTCGATTTACCCATGTTGGATATTTCTAATTGACCATCAAATAGCCAAGTTTAGGAGGGTAATTAAGACTACTGATAGTTTAAGTGTACAACATGGGTGTGGGTGTGGGTGTGGGATAATAATTCAACCAATTTTAGTACTTTGACCAAAATCGAGGAGAAATTAGGACATTCAATGATTTATGTAATCAAAACAAAAAGCTATGGTGAAATTGAAGAAAATGGAATAACTTGTATATAGAAATTTCTATGTCACTCCTTTTCCTTTTATCTCCTTTCGAGATTCTCCTCTTGATCAATATTTTCTCCTCAAGCTTTCCATATAATATCTCAAAATTTAGGTTTTATAACTCTATTTTTAGGATTTTGTGGAATCCCCGCACCCATATCCGTCTAGTGATCCGACCCTCGTATCTTAAAATTTAGATTCTTTCTCTGTATCCGACACCCGCACCCGAGAGAAGGTTTAAGTGTACAACTAATAATTCGTTTAGGGGTCTTTAGTTATTCTGCCTAAAAGAAATCACCCATCCCAAGTTGGAGTTAAGTAAAATTGTCTATTGGATATTAAACAATACCAATCATGTTATGTTGATTGTGGTTCCTGGAGTTGTTTCTCTGTTACCAGAGAATGTGGAAGTGTTCTCAGAGTTTTTCTCTAAGTTCTGAAAATGGTTAGATATTATGGTAATATTGTATTGTCTGTTTTTTAAAACTTCATGTGCTGATGTCTTGTAGTGGTGGATAATTGAGATGCTTTGATGGATTATTAGACTGTTCACAATTAAGGAATTCTTATTTGGTACAAAAGGTTTGGTGATTAATCTTGTGATCTTGGCTTAAAATATGATTATTCCTTGTTGTATTGTCCCCTAGTGGAAGCTAAGCTGTCTTAATTTGTCAATACTCTATTTCCCTTAATGAGATCTGTTTAGGCTGGATCATATGTTTCTCCATGGTTTTTGGAATTGGAAACTTGATCATATTAGTTGCCCTGAAGAAATTTAGATATATTATGTTCATTTAGCAATTAATATCGGATTGTCCTTTAATAGGTGCATTACCTAGTTGAAATTGAGCAAATTTTTAGTAATAAATTGACTTCCCCTGATATTGATTAAAAGTTGGATGTTTAAATAATCTAGTCCCCTGTTTCTTCTTATGTTCTTCTATGGTAAACTAGATTTTCATAGACTAGAAGGTTATAGAAAAGAAAATGATTTGTGGATTATGACAGGCCGTGTTTTGTCTATAGCCCTGCATTCTTATACTATTCCAACTTAGTCGATTCGAAATCGTCTTTGCTTTAGATATTTTGCATGAAGTCGTCATCTATGTGTTGAATCTTTTGAATTCGGTTACTTAAATTGACAATTGTATGTTAACGTGACTGCAGAAAATGGGGGTTCGAGAAGCTAGTATACAAGGACGTGAAGAGGGGTATTAGGAGGGATCGAAAATATGCAGTGCAACCTCGCAATGTAATCGCCAACGGTGTGCATATGTCTCAGAATGTTGTAGGCAAGACGACACACAAGACAAGACAGAGGGGCGTATCAAGTATTTCCACTATCATGGGACCATTGCAGAGCGCCGCGAGCCATGCCGACAGCTGGTCAACGCCACGGCGATCACCGTTGACCGCACCCCTTATGTTGTGGATACAACAATGAGGGATATTGCTGCAACTGTTAAGAGATTCGAACTTAAAATGATTGGCTCTACATTACAAAGAACACGACAATGAGGTCAACTTTGCCGGTGCTTTCTTTTCAACGTGTTATTACTTTTTAAGTTCTTTTGGTTAGAGCTATATATATTCTTCGCTTGATCATTTCTGTATGATATAAATTATCTTTTACTTTTGGAAATAGAAACAGGGGTATAGAGACAAGCATTAGTATATGATTCGTTATTACAGTATATTGTAGGATTACAGGGTGTTTTGTACTAGTTTGTCTATGTTTATAACATTATTTTATTCGCTCTCATTCACTGGTATGGGTTCCTTTTGTTGAAAAAAATGGCTGGATTTGATTATGATGTCTCTGTCATGGGACCTGACACCCCTTATCACCACACAACTAGCAAGTAGAAAAAGTTAACTGAATAGTATTAGAAAAGTGATAATCTGGGTTTGGTGCTTTTCCAGAGGGACCATGCTGCACTTTTTCATTCTTTCTTTTGGAGTATTTTGATTAGCTCTAACCTTAGAATTAGAGATGGAGGATGCTTACCATGTGAGCAACTCCTCTTGTTTGAGCTCAGTACTTAGAAACCTTAAATAAGTGTTGAGTCCATTCAGTTAAAATTTTGGATCTGAATAAGTTGATGATTCATGGATTGATGTTTGTTTATGGGAAAGGATTTGGCTTTTGCTTTTATTGCCCAAGGCCAAAGGCTTGGTATTTCCTCTAGAACAATCAAAGTTGTAACTTAAATTAAATTTATGATAAAGAGTTGCAACCTTGGCCAGATTAGGCCTCCAGAACAAGTCAAACAAGGCATGTGGATGACAGAAGGGTCTTTGTCGAGGGTTTCCCTTGACCAAATTAACTAAACCTAATAAAGGCAGTGGATACAAGAAAAAAAGAAAGAATAAAAGAGCAACCTTTTATTTTTAGATGAAAGATGGGCATTTTCTTGGATTGTCAGGCAAGTGTGTATCACCCCACCTTTAGCAGTTGTTTTTTTTGTTCTTGCCGACCTTGCTTAAATCTTCATGGACCCGTAGTAGCAATTATTGGGGAAAATGCTATTTGTGGAAAGGCTTTGAGTGTACTTCAATCATATGGCTATTTTGAGAGGTATCATGACTTATTGACATTTGTCAATTTATGGCTATTTGTGTGAAACCAAAGGCCTCAAATGCAATACTATAACCCGTGATTAAAACTTAGATGATTAAAGAAACTACAGGGCATGATGAGGATGTGTGATAAATGGAGTACCTTGCATGTGTACAGCTAATTTTTGATTAAGCAAAGCTACGAACATGAAAATTTGGTAGAATGTTAATTCATCTGTTTTTGTTTCTTTCTTATTTTGGGGGCCCTCCTTTCTGTCTTCCAATCGTTTTTTGCCTTTATAGCATATCACCGTTTGCATGGTTGGATTTGAGTTGTGCACTACATTTGAGTTGTATTTAGGTGCATTTGGTTTCATTCTTAATAGTCAAGACTCAAGAAGAGAGTGAAACAAATACGGCAAATAACTAAAAATTGAAGATTTGATGAGCTGCAAATGAATTGGAAAGGATTGGTCCAATTCCCGAACCCAAACGCAAATCCTAATGTTTTTCTTTTTTGATTTCCCACCCATCCCGTACCCGCTGGCCGCTAGGACCTAAATTTGGAGAAGTTCACTTTAGGAGATAAAACACTCTCTACAAAAGCGATTTCATAACTAAGGCTCAAAACTTAAAACGTTTAATTAAGGCGTATAATCGAACTGTCCTTTATTTTTTTTAAGATAAAAGTATAAGAAAGAATGGTAAAATGAAGGGGCGACTTACATGGGGTAACAACATGCTAATATATATTCTAATTTAATTATGCCATCTTATGCTAAGATTAGTAGCAATTGAGAAAAAAAAAGTAAGAGTTCTGTAAGAGGAAATGGATCTGGTCAGTGCACAACCCATGACTAAAGAATAGCTTACCACACGTCTAAAATATTACTTCACCTTCATTACCACAATTTAATTTTTGGCTTCTAATAAAAATCGAGAGGGTTTTATAGACAACTTGAGAACGAGTTCGGGGGCAATGGAACAACATTTTTAATGTGCCAAAATGAAAAAAGAAAAAAAATGACAAGTTTAGGGGGCTACATATGCATTAAGCCTATAATTAAGGCCAAACCCATAGATTCTTTCACCCAATAAATTTCTATTTTTGCTATTCCATTAGACACTTTTTTGCATTTTTATTTTTCCTCAGCACATCTTCAGCCCTCATTTTTAATAGTCAAAACTTCCAAATTTACAAATTAGTGAATTTACAATTAAAAATCTTGGCACAATTTAAATGATACAATTTAATTCGTCACTTAATCCATAGAGAACCGGCGTTGGTTTTATTTCGGCAAAAAAGTGTCTAAGTGGAATAGGAATACTCTACCGAAGTGTCTAAATGGAACAAGGGCCACTTTAGATGCTCAAGTGAAAAAAGTGGACGATCACAGGTGTTTGTCAATGGGTTTGACTTATAATTAAAGATGAAAGTGCAAAAAAGGATGGTAAAATGAAGGGGCATCATGGGGTGAGGACAGTGGGGCCTAATAAACATGGTGATGGACTGATGGGGAGTTCTGTATGGAGGAAATGGATCTGGTCAGTCCAAAAGCTGTGACGAGGTTAACACAACAATAGATTCAATTAAAGATCCAAGTTCAAGAGCTCGAGTAGGCGATGGGACCATTTTAGGCCCCGTTTGTCCATAGATAACCAAAAAAAAAAAATTCGATGTTTGCATAATTAAAATTATAATTTTTGGTGAAATGTAGTTGTAAAAAGTGAATTTTTTTTGAAAAATAAGCTTTTTGAGTTTTTGGTATTCCGGAAAACAACTTCAAGTTGTATTCGGAATTTTCATGGTCAAACGCTGATTCGGGAAAAAAGTGAAAAAAAAAAAATCCGGAATAAAGTGAATAGTTCTTATGGCCAAACAGGGGCTTAGTTTGCATTGGGTGCTCTACCATAAACCATAGATTCAACTAAATATTTCTATTTTTGCTTGTTACCTTTTTTTCCTTTTCCTCAGCATCTTCATATTATAAAAATCAACGAGTAGCTCTAAGTCTATATATTGTTAAGAAATAAATTTGGGTCTAACTCAATCCCAAAAACTAGCTCAAGCCGTGAGGATTACTAAAGACATATTAAAGAAACCACCCATCCATTAAATGAGCGACGTGAGACCTTAACATATACGTATCTTTCTTGCGTCTGTTACATGGTTGGCTAATAAATAATGATGATTCTCAACAATGTCCATAAGATTTCTATGGTTGCATTTCGATAGTACCATTTAACAAGATTGAATTGGGTCGGCTTTTTAAGTTTGGTTTCGTTATTTCAAATTTTCGATTATGAGCCTATAAGTCGCGTATTCAGAAGAAGAAAAAAGATGATACGATCAAATTCTCTCTTTAAGAAATTGCTACATGATTTTGCGGTCTCAAATGAAAGATCTCTAATACTGCCAAATTATTATTGTTGTTAAACATACTTCTCCTCCCCATGGCCTTATGTCTCGTTTAGATAAAATAGGGGGTGGATATTCGGACACGGATTAGATATTAAAATTTAGATTTAGATTTAATAAATAATTATCCAAATCTAATTCAAATAAGATCGAATTGGGTCGGCTTTTTAAGTTTGGTTTCGTTATTTCAAATTTTCGATTATGAGCCTATAAGTCGAGCTTCTTCTTTTTCTTAAAAAAAATTAACTTCCAACTAAACTCTCCATGTCAAGTTATCTTACTAATTCCTCATTTCCACGAAATCATTTAAATAAAGTATTAATGCTAACAATAAAATCATTGTCGAGGAAATTTCTGACAACACAAGCATTCAGGTCCTGAGAATACAAATCCAAACATTGCAAAATCATGTCAGATAGAAAGTATCCTAACATCAAAACAAAACTAAAAAGTAGTCATCTAAATATATTATTTGTTTGAAGTGTATAAAAATAGTGACCGAAAGAATTTTGAGTAGACGGATTCATGTCGACGAGAATTTATGGCGAAAGTGATTCCTCAATTTTTTTCTTATTTCCCATTTTATTTGGGTAACGTTTGTCGGCAGAATTATCTCTTAACTCTCATATATTCTTTGTAGAATCAAGTCCACGAAAAGATTATACTACGAAAAATAAAAATAAGGCTGAATTTTCTTTCCTTTGGTCAAGCTATTGTGACAACTTTGGTGATAGTTTAACTTGCAATATGAGTTTTATTTGATTTTAACATTTGTTTTCCAAAAACTTGTGAGCAGGGGTGTACAAAGTAAACCGACAAACCGAGTCAAACCGAGAAAAAAACCCGACTAGTGGTTTGGTTTGACTTGGTTTGGTGTTGGAAAAAAAAAACCCGATCATAATTGGTTTGATTTGGTTTTAACTAAAAAAAGTCAAACCGAACCAAACCAACCCGACATTATATGTATTCAATTTTTAAAATATTTTATACATAAAAATATTTATTTGTAAAGTAATTTATAAATATTTCTTAAATTTTTTCGTAATTTTTTATCTATTATCATATTATTCAAGCTTGAACTTAGAATTTTGAATTTCAATAAGTTTTATATCCTATGAATGTTAGTAACTCAAATAAAGTCCAAACCAAAACTAATTCAACACTAATCCTAACAAAAGAAATTCAATTTACCACTAGAAATGACAATAATGTTGGATATCTATTCTTTAGTTTTACATAATTGATTTAGAGAGTAAAAATACATAACTTAAGTTTTTTTTTTCTTAGTCATATAATTAATACTTATTTTAGCATGACTTAGTATTTTTAGATTATGGTCATTTTCTTTTATGACTTGTTAATTAGCAATATTTATTTTAACCGATTATATTAGCTTTTGTTGAATATTTTAATAAAATGTCATCACTCTTCTCATATTTTGTGTTATTTTCTTAAGAAACACCTTAATTATATAATTGTATCTTACTAGCACTAAAGAAATATTTAAAGTAAAAGTTATATGTTTTGTGTCAAGATTATTCCGAAAAAAACCCCGAAAAATCCGAGAAAACCGAACAACCCGAGAAAACCAGAGGTTGAAAAACCCGAATATTATTGGTTTGGTTTGGTGTATAAATTTTAAAACCCGACGCAATTGGTTTGGTTTGGTGTTTAAAAAATCCGAACCAACCCGATCCATGTACACCCCTAATAAAAAGTAATCATTTTTCAATTACATCTCAAACGGCGACCAAACTACAAATATTAGTATAAAAAGTGGCTAGCCCACTTAAGTTTTACTTAATTGACTCAGTTAATTTTTGGATGAGCTAATATGTTATGCCCAAATTGGTGAGCCCATAAATATAAATTCATCCATCAATAAATTCCCATCTCATTAATTATCTAAATGTTGATGCATGGTGCTTCAAGAAATAGAATCCGATGTTGAGGGTAAATCACGTGTGGCCTCATGGGTCACATGGTGATTCAAATCTCTCTTAAATTTTGCCTAACAACTGAAGGAGTTAAAAAAAAAAAAAAAAAATTTAGCAAGAATTATAAAATTTCATTTAATATCTAGAACACAAGTTGACTTTTACTTTATTAGATATGACTTATAGTCATAACATTTCGATTAAATAAGTAGAACACAAGGCCCTGCATTATGACATTACATTCACAATACAATAAGGATTGCTTAATAACGGTGCACTTTCTATATCTTTCAGAATATTAAATCTGTGAACTTATAGAAAATATTGTTAATATTATGAGAAATCATCAGAGTTAGTGTAACTGAAAAGTGCAGCTGGGAGATGAAATTTGAAGATAAGTAAAAGCTAATTAAACCAGCAATAAGTTCATCCTACTGACAGAAGAGTTTTTTTTTTTTTTTTTTCTTTCTAAACTACTTAAAAGTTGTTCGTAAGCTACATGCGTTGAATCAACAAGGAGGAGAAACTCCATTTCTTTGATCGCAATATCCCAATTTATCAAATTTTTAGATGCTTATGACCTTCATTTGCTAGAAAATATGCACGGTGATTCGTCTCCCTCTAGATATGTACAAGAGAAGCTGTGTTGGCTTCTAGCAAAAACTTGCAGTCTTTAACAATGGCCTTAAGAGGGTGAGATTGGATGTCCTCCTCTCTAATAAGATGCACAACAAGTAGACAGTCAGTTTCCACTTTTAACTCTCACGGTTTGCCCGTAATTTAAAGACCAGCCCATTTGAAGGACAAAAATTAAAGACCAGCACAAAATAGGGACAAAAGTGCAAGTGGCCCATATTACGTGCTAAGTGTACCGTAATTGACTTATCAATTGACCTTGAGAAGTAGTTTGTGTCTCGGGAGGAACCTCTGATCCAGAAAATTAACATTTTTTTGTGCGGAATGTCCTTTAATTTTTGTCCCTTAAATTGGTGGGCTTTAATTTTTGTCCTTCGCTAAAAATTCCTTGGTTCCGGATTCGAACTCCCGCTTAGTCAAAAAAAATTTTAAAAAAAATTACAAGGTAGAATTTGGATTCGCAAGACAAAGTTTTGCCTCAAACTCTGCCTTTGACTTATACCTGAAGGCAAAACTCTATTTTTTTTTTTTTTTTATTGAGCCTGGATTTGAACTCAGGACCTCGGGGTATTAGCGAAAGACATAACTTAAAGACCACCAATTTGAGGGACAAAAATTAAAGAGCAGTGCCTTTGAGGGACAATCGTGCAAATGACCCTAAAATTAAAGATGAAATCATGAGAAAGCCCACCATAAAAGCCGAAAGATCCAACTGTCCCATAACGAGAAAAGGCCCAAATTAGTCCACATTATGTTTGGATCTTGGATCATTATCAAATCTTGCCAATACTTCAGTTGCTCTGTCAATATTTTATCTTGCCGTTAGAGTTTGACGATTAGGGTGTATTGGGTATGGAAGAAAACAATTTCTTTGACGATTAGGGTGTATTGGGTATGGAAGAAAACAATTTCTTGAAAATGTTTTTTTTATTTTTTCATGTTCGGTTGTTCAAAATTTTTGAGAAAATACTTTTTTGTAGAAAAACAAGTTTCTTAAAAATGAGGAAAATGAATTCCTTAGTGAAAGTAGGAAAAACCAGTTCCACAAGTAGCATCATACATTGAGCGTCCTCTCCACCCTCTAACAGACCTCATTTTGTTGGAACTCTTACGTTAAAAATACTCAATCACAAACACTGTAGTGAATTCTTCAAAGGTTGAGGCATGTCAATTAAGACACTGTCCTTAAGGATATTTCATCCGGTGTGGGTGTATCCCCCAGGATTCAACAAGCTCTTCTAGTACAAAACTAGGAGCCAGAATCTAACAAAGATTAACCAAAGGAGAAAACTCAGCACAAGAAAAGAAAGGAGGAATTTCGCTTGATATTCTCTTGATCTGTCTTCCAATAATGAAGAACTACAAGTATATATAGGTGAACAAGTCTTCTCTTTGGAATGGAATTTCACAACTATACCTACGGTTAAAAGGATGATAAATATCAATTAAAGGGACGATATGTCATGGCTGTGGCTAACGGGTATAATAAGATGAATGCCTTTGAATTGAATGGCAATAATGACGAATCAATAGTAATGATTAACAAAAAGGGTTGTTACTAATTCACATAGTAACGTTAGAAATTGAATTAGGATTAATGGCAATCAATGACTATTCAAAGAGTGCAATCAATATTCTTTTTGAGATATTAATTAATATTTTTTCAACAATTTTCACCCCCACAACCATAGCCCGCATTCCCACGACCCCACGTCCATCTCACAAAGTATTTGTCTAGATTATATACAAATGTTTTTAGAAAAATATTTTCTCTTACGTACCGAACAAAAGAAAATAAGTAAGAAGCCACTTTGTTTCCTGAAAATTATTTTCCAGGAGAACATATATTTTGTACGGAACACACCCTTACTGCACTAATTTTACATATTATAAGGACTATGGTAAAACTGTAGAAATGACACTACGTAGTCATTTTTAGTGGTGCTATTTAAATCATATACCACTTACAGACACTTCATTCTTAAGATCTAACAGTATTCTTCCAGTTATATTGACTCTTGGATTGCAGACATCAATGTATTACTATAAGTGTCCGGAATCTAAATGATGCGAAAAGTAGTCAAAATGATTAAAGTAATGGCTGAAAACTGAATTTATAAAAACTACCTTTAACGCACTTTTCTTTATATGTTATAGGTGACTAGGCTAACAATCCCCGATTAAAACCCGTTACCCAAGCCTCTTTTTTTTTTTTTTTTTTTTTTTTTTTTTTGAATAACGCATTTGCAAACCCAAAAATTTCTAAAACATCAACAAGTCTCTAAGTCATTATGTCATACGCTTCATAAGTGTTTAGTTACTCAAACACTTTCAAACACGGTAAAAATACACACTTATTCGTTCCTGCAAGCATTTAAGTATAAAATATTTTAGATAATTTATCCAGCATCTCTAAAGGAACTAGATGGCCTATGCCGTCTTTACACGCGCGCCCAACACTTCGGATTATAGTGTATCTATGTATATGTAGTTGTGTTTAGATAATGATAATATATATATATATATATATATATATATATATATATATATATATGTTCAAAATACGATTAATTTAACATTGTAGTTTGTACTTTCGTATCTAAAACTTTATTTTATTCGTGTTTGCTACGAAAATTTATTAATACCTTTTAAAAGAGAAGACTTGTTTAAAAAGAAACTATTTTCCTCTCTTTCGTATAAAACAATAGCAATATTTTGAATATCGGTTGATACTTTCAATTTTAATTCGATTAATTTAACGGTGTAAAATACTTATTATTTTTTATCAAATTTTGATTTAGATAATTCTAATTCAAATTATTAAATTAATTTTACATGTTTAAAATGAAACAAAGTAGAAATTAATTTTTTCCTTATTCTAAAGAGTCCATTATTATTGATTTAATTGTTTGATTTTCTAAGCATTTGTTTTTTAACATTGTTTGTTTTATTAATATGGGATTCACATTTTTTTTTAATATTGCTTGATTCTGTTAATATGGGGTCCACTTTTTTTTTCCCGTGAGTTTGGATGTGGTCAGTTCCACTTTTTTTCTTCCTTTTTTTTTTTTAAAGGGACAACGGACGATGAAACATGGGTCTAAACCCATGCTTTATATAGTTTCTTCTTTTTTTATTTTTATCTTTTATATTGCTTGGTGTCGTTTAGTATGGGGCCCACCCTTTTGGACATTATTATTATTATATGTATGTGTATATATATATATATATATATATATATATATATATATATATATACACACACACACTATGTTCAAAACACGATTGATATAACATTATAATTTGTGCTCTGTATCTAAAACTTTATTATATTAGTGTTTGCTAAGAATACAAAGTCTGCACTTTTTTTTTGACATTGTTTATTTTTTTAATATGGGATTCATTTTTTTTTATTATATATATTGCTTGATTTTGTTAATATGGGATACTATGTTCAAAACACGATTAATATAACATTGTAGTTTGTGCTCCATATTTAAAACTTTATTATATTAGTGTTTGCTACAAATACGCATGGTGTTTAATATGGGGCCCACAATTATTTTCACATTTATTAGAGTAAGGAAAAAATGAAAAAGTAATTAAATTCTATCTTATTTTAATATATAAGTATTTTAAGTATGTTACTGTACAATAATTTCATTTGCTCCCACTAATGGATTGATACGCACGCGGTAATGAATCCATTATTATTGACTTAATGAGATACTTTGGAAATTACATGAATATTGTTTGATTTTTTAATATGGGGTGCATTTTTTTTTTGACATTATTAATTTGCATTATTTTTAATATATATATACATATACTATGTTCAAAACACGATTAATATAATATTGTAGTTTGTACTCCGTATCTAAAACTTTATTATATTAGTGTTTACTATGAATACAAAGTCTTTTTTGACATTATTTTTTTTGAATATGGGGTTCAATTTTTTTTTTTTTGATAATGCTTGATTTTGTTAATATGGGGTCTACTTTTTTTTACCGTGAGTTTGGAGATGGTGGGTTCCACCTTTTTTTTTTTTTATATAGTGCTTGATGCTGTTTAGTATGGGGTCAATATATATGAGGCCCACAATTTTTTTTTTTTTTTTTTTTTTTTTTTTTAATATGAGGCCCAATTTTTTTTTTTTTTTTTTTATATATACTATGTTCAAAACATGATTGATATAACATTGTAATTTGTGCTCCGTATCTAAAACTTTATTATATTAGTGTTTGTTAAGAATACAAAGTCTGCACTATTTTTTTTTACATTATTTTTTTTTTAATATGGGATTCATTTTTTTTATATATTGCTTGATTTTGTCAATATGGGATACTATGTTTAAAACACGATTAATATAACATTGTAGTTTGTGCTCCGTATTTAAAACTTTATTATATTAGTGTTTGCTATGAATACGCATCGTGTTTAATATGGGGCCCATATTTTTTTTTAACATTGTTTGTTTTTTAAATATGGGATTCACTTTTTTTTTTTTTTTTCAATATTGCTAGATTTGTTAATATGGGGTCCACTTTTTTTTAAAGTGAGTTTGAATGTGGTGGGTTCCACTTTTTTTTTAATACTGGATGTTGTTTAATATGGGGCCCATAATTTTTTTTTACAATTTTTTTTAATACTGGATGTTGTTGAATATGGGACCCACAATTTTTATTTTTATTTTTTACAATTTTTACTATGTTCAAAACATGATTGATATAACATTGTAATTTGTGCTCCGTATATAAAATTTTATTATATTAGTGTTTGCTAAGAATACAAAGTCTGGACTTTTTTTTTTTTGACATTGTTTATTTTTTTTAATATGGGATTCATTTTTTTTTATATATTGCTTGATTTTGTCAATATGGATACTATGTTCAAAACACGATTAATATAACATTGTAGTTTGTGCTCCGTATTTAAAACTTTATTATATTAGTGTTTGCTATGAATACGCATCGTGTTTAATATGGGGCCCGCATTTTTTTAACATTGTTTGTTTTTTAAATATTGCTTGATTTTGTTAATATGGGGTTCACTTTTTTTTCCTGTGAGTTTGGATGTGGTGGGTTCCACTTTTTTTTAATACTGGATGTTGTTTAATATGGGGGCCAAATTTTTTTATTTTTATTTTTATTTTTTTTATGTTGGTGTTGGGGGGGGGGGGGTCCACAGACGGACGACGAAAGAAGCACCAACCGGTGCTTCTAATATAGTAGAAATGTTTTTGGTTGAGAACTCAATTGTCTATTCATATTCAAATTATCACTTTTTTAGCAAAAACAACTTTCATCACAACAAGAGTTCTTCAATCATATTCCGTAACATAGTTTTTTAATAGAATTTCAGTTAACTTTAATATCCTAAATATTAGTCAAAGTTTTAAATATTTCAGTTTTACCCAATGTTGAACTATTTTTTCAGAGAAATTTTTAGTTTTCAGAAGACATAAAAGTCTATCAACATTTTGAAAATATTTTTATCGTTCAACTATTAACATTTTAACATTCATACGTTTATAATAACCTAGTTTAGGACACGACCAATTTCATTGAGTAAATTTTAAAAATAACTTACATAAATATTATATTAAAATTGTATAACAAATATTAATATTATAAAAAATGATTAGACAATATGCATAAAATCAGAAGTAGAAACATAATATGCTTTTACTTCCAACTATGATTTACTCGAATCTTCAATCACACCTTATGCACGAGAATATCAAAGAAGAAATAACGATGTATATTCTAATTTTGATTTTTAAAATTAGTACTTTAATTGAATGAATATCCTTAACTGGAAAGATTTTAAAATTGATGCTTCGATGAACCTAGAGTAATTGTATTTTGGTTTCCTTTATTAAAGACTTGCGTTAGTTTTTTTTTTCTTTTTCGGTAACTAACGATTTTATTAACTGGCAAGGCAGAATTACAAAGCAGTTGGACTAACTCTGTCCGCTATACAGTAACTATCTTTCAAACCTCCAGACTAACTATTCTACTACTAGCGATTTACAACTCAAACAGAACAGAAATGGAAAAAATCAAACCCTGTTAGGCGGCAACAGCAGGCTGTGTAGCAAAATCTTCAAATCCCCATCAGCTCGCACATTGCATGTGTACATAATTTCTCTAGCAACAGGTTCCCATCGCCTTTCCTGCTTCTCAAAGATCCTATTGTTTCTTGCTAAAACAAATTCAACATAAGCCATTCGAATCAGTGTAACCTATTTTGATCTCCTTTTGTTCATTTTGCAGTAACCATATATGGAGCCCGTTTGGATTGGCTTATAAGTTGCCTATAAGCTGTTTTCAGCTTTTTTGAGTGTTTAGCTGGCCACCTTAAAGTCATTTTGTGCTTAAAAGCCTCAAAAAAAAATTAATTGAGCTTAGCTTATCTAAAGAGTTTATAAGTTCTAAAAAAAGCTTATAAGCCTAAAAAAAAAAATAAGTTGGACTACCCCAACTTATTTTTGGCTTATAAGTTCAAGTTTCCACTTATAAGTCGCTTTTTTAAGTTCATCCAATCGTGGCCAGTGTGTTGACTCCATGAGCTTGAAGGAGGAGCAACTACTTTCATTCAAATCATCAAGTATTCCTATAACTGTTTCGCCAAATGTGCATTCTGAGAAGAGAAGATCTCTAGCTTCTACACTTTGATTACACACAGAGGCGGAGCCAGAATTTGAGGTTTGGGAGTTCGGAATTTTAAGACAAGACAACGATCTCAAGCTAAACTGAAAAATTTACTGTACATTCTTATGTTCTAAAGAATAATATATTTATTTTAAAAGCTGCATATATAGCAAAAAGGGAAAAATCGTGTAGTAAAGGGAAAAAATTGATTATTGATGATGAGGTTATGTACTTATGATGTGTGCTGAGCAGAATAGAAAAAGAATGTTAACAGCCAGGTTCGAGCCCAGCTTTTTGACACGAAGGGCTTTTCTTCCTTCACTCATACCACTGGACCATCAGCTTATCTATGTAAAAGGGTTCGCACTTGAATATTGATATACATTTACTGGATTTTCTAAGACAAATACAGGGTCTACGCGAAAGCTACTGGGTTTCAGCCGAACCCCCGTGGTACACTGTAGCTCCGCCCCCTGATCACACATCACACATCTAGGGTGAACATCCATACCACTTAATTAATCTATCAATAGTTAAGAGCCTCCCTTGAATCTGAAGTCACGTGGTAAACATAGCCTTTGGTCCGGCACAACTGTAGAACATGAGACTCTTCCATCCAACTCTTAGTACATTGCCCAGCATCCTTAAATAAAGGGCTCTTATCCAGCTACGCGTAGTTATGTTTATCAGTTGAAGACTATCAATCTTGTCTCTTGAACCAATTATTTTCCTCACCATCCAACAAGCATTCTCAGGGATCTTCATAGTAGCCAAAAATTGTCCTTTGATATAGAAGTTGTGAATCAACTTAGAGCCATTTGGATGGGAACAGAATGTGCTGAACATATTTATTCTAAAAAAAAATAAGTTGCAGTAACCTAACTTATTTTATTTTTTGGTTTATAAAGTCGTTTTACTTACTTTCGCTTTTAAATAAGCTAAGTTAACGAACGCTAATTATTTTTTGAGCTTATTTTAAGACAAATGACTTTTTACACAATAAATACCAAAAAACAAAAAAATTATAAAAGAACTTTATGCCCAATCCAAACGGGCTCTTAATCCATAGTTTGTCAACCTTGTGAGCTAGGTCCCAACAGTTGTTGGCTACAGTTGCTTTGTTCCAGATTTTCAAATAGTAAAGTTGACACCTCAAATAGATTTAGGTAACACATTTGGTCCCAAGCAACCAAGGACCTCTTAGTAATATAGTATTAGTGCCAGACCATACATAGCTCCTGCAATGAGCTTATTCTTTCAAATTTTACCCGTAATATATACAACCATTTATCGAGCTTCTATTAATTAAATCATATTTTTTATTTGTGTCTTACTCGTTTATATCTATTTTATTGCACTAATGATGAGATGTACATATAGCCCTCCTACTACACCAAATATGATTATGGTAATACAACCATTTATAGAGCTTCTATTAATTAATTATTTGTGTCTTACTCGTTTATATCTTTTTTAATGCTTTAATGATGAGATGTATAACCACTCAACTACCAAATATAATTATGGTACTTTGAATGATTTAAATCTGGCCAAATCTTTATAGTAGTAACTAATTCTAATGAACGAAGAAAGATGGAACCAAAATTCAGAAGTATTTACTTTAAATTTTATTTGGACAAATTATTCTTTTTCGCTTACCGAAATAGACATAAGTCTCGTAGAATTAAAATAAAAAACGGTGTAAAACTTACGGGTAATTTGATGGTTTTGCATTGTATCAACCAAATTTTAATGGAAAGAATTGTAATGAAGCATATTTTAATTCTTTGCACATTGAAGAATTCTTTTTTCAAATAGTAGTGTGTATTTTCACTATTTTTAAAAGTGTTTGAGGAACTAAACACTTATGAAGTATGACATAATGACTAAGAAATTTGTCAATGTTTTAGGAACTTTTGGGCTTGCAGAGCACATTTCTTTGAAGAGAGGGGGAATGACATAAAGTACCTACTTAAGACTCTTTATTACAAAACATATAGATAGTTTTCTTTTTTTACAAAATATTATGATATTTTACGAAACATGACGAATTTTCATATATATATATTTTTTTATTATTTTCAAAAAATATTTTTTTAAAAAACATATATAATTAAAATTATTATATCTTAAACATTTTAAATATTTTTTTTAAATTTAATTTTTTTTCCTTTTTGCTCAAAGGCTTAAAAAATTACCTCAAATTTTTGTGTATGAAAGTTGTATGAAATGTGTATGTGTGCGCGAAATTTTAATATAGTTTTCATACACAAAATTGTGAGCGAAAACTTTAAGTCTTGAATATTATATGAAAGTTGTTACAATGTTGTTGTAGTTGTATTAATTTTTCTAATAATCTAATATGAACTTTATATACGAAAAAGGTGAATGAAATTCTAAGTCTTGAGTGAGATATACACATTTCATACCATTCTCATACATAAAATTTTGAGCGTAGTGTTTAAGCCTTGATCGAGATACACACATTTCATATATTTTTCATACACAAAATTTGAGCGAACTTTTTAAGCCTTGAGCAATATATACACATTTCATACACAAAAATTTGAGCGATTATTTTAAGTCTTGAATGTTGTACCAAAGTTGTATAAAATGTTGTTGTAGTTGTATTAATTTTACAGAAATTTAAGATGAACTTTATACACGAAAATGTGATCAAAATTCTAAGCCTTGAGCGAGATACAAATTTCATACCGTTTTCATACACACAATTTCGAGCGGAATTTTTAAGCCTTGAACGAGATATACACATTTCATATATTTTTCATACCGTTTTCATGCACTAAATTTTGAGGCGAAGCCTTTAGCGAGATATACGAGATATACACATTTCATACATAAATTTTTTTTAAAAAATAATTTTTTTATTTTAAAGATTAAAAAAATTAAAAAATTAAAAATATTTTAAAATAATGTTTTTAAAAAAAAAGTATGTTTTGCATCGGATTTGTAATGTTATGTTTGTAAATAGAAAATTATCGCTATATTTCGTAAATATTTCTCCTTAATATGTATATACGTACTTTACCCTTTCTTCGGTGCGTTGTTCAAAAAAAAATATTTCAAATTTTTAATTCTTTTTAAAGCTCGGGTAATGGGTTTTAGCGAGGGTTGTTAGCCTAACCACCTGTAGCACATAAAAAAGTATCGTTTTTGTAAACTTAGTTTTCAACTATTACTTTGGTCTTTGATTACTCTACGCGACATTTAAGTTCCATACTCGTTACTATAGTGTTATAGTCCAACTTATTAGGCCCACATCGAGTACTTTGTTCTGATGACCATGATAGGAAATAATTGCATGAGGGCAATTTGCAGGATTGCCTTCGCTGGGGTGGTCTTTAATTTTTGCCTCTCACATTGGCAGTCTTTAATTTTTTATTTTCACTAAAAATATCTTGATTTTGGGTTCAAACTCCGATTCAGTTAAAAATTTTAAAAAAATTCGCAAAGTAAAGTTTGGATTCGCAAGACAGAGTTTCGCCTTCAAAACTCTGCATTAATTGGCCTTAAGGCAGAATTTGCTGCCTTGCGAATCTAAACATCTGCCTTGCGAATTTTTTTCTTTACTGAGCTGGGATTCGAACCCACAATATCGGGGTATTAGGCGAAGGTTAAAACTTAAAGACCACCAATTTGAAGGATAAAAATTAAAGACCACATCAAATGAAGGCTAATCCGCGCAAAAAACTGATTGCAGGATTTTCCCTTCAAATAGACCGTCTTTTCAAAGGGGCTGTTCTTTAATTTTTGTCCTTCAAAATTGAACATATGCCTAGAGGGGCATAGGTTCTCTAAGGTCGCAGACATAATTTGTGAATATTATGATGCATAATTTATTCTCCTCTAAGCAGTAATTCGATTTTAAAGGAAAAAATTTGAACCAGCCCAGGACAAAAATTAAAGACCAACACAAAATAGGGACAAAAGTGCAAATGACCCCCTTGATAGAACTTGGTGAAGACCATCGATAGAGTTGTGTATCACTGAGAGTCTCACATTATAAGAGAAAATCAAATAAACATCACATTCGATCCTGCTTAACATTGAGACATAATTATAGTTATATATAATTAAATTTGACGTCTTTTTTTAAACATAGTTAAATTTGACTACTTCGTTACCATGTTATGTGAGGTGGATTAGATACTAGTCAACCTGAATTCAAGCTTAAAAACAATGAAAGTAATAACACCCAAAGGAAAAAAGAGCAACTAATTAAACAAAGGGGGTCCAAAAATTAGGTATAAAGGGGATGACAGCAAAACTAGGAAAATGTTTTCAAATGTCTTTTGGATCCGTGCAAGTGGTGTTCCAGAACCATCATCTTCTTTAGAGCCAGTCAATTTTAATAAGAAATCTTTATTGAAATTGGTGTTGTTATTGTTATATTTGATATTAAAATAAGTAGAGATCATGATACTGTCAAAAATTGTGGTAGAATAGTAAATTAATATACATCAATTCTTAATTAGAGGTCATGCGTTAAGTCTTTAAAATAAAATTATCTTTAATAGGAAGCATTTTACGTACCAAAATGAGACTTTAAAATAAATTCGGATAAGTCGAGCTTAAAACATACACTACTAGACAGAGTGTGGAAAAAAGAAAAGTTACATGATGGTAGGGCCATTGTGTAATTAGCTTTACATTTGTCCTCTAGGTAGGTACATGGTCTTGTCTAAGTCATTATACTATCGAATTAATTGCATTAGTTTACATAGAAGACTTCAAAGGAATTCAATCATGTCCACACGTTAAGACAACTTTTCATGAAGTGTGTAGCTTGCTCCTGAAGAAGGAAAATTATATCACAATTAGAATATGCAAAATGCATGTTGTTTGGTATAGTCTAGGAGCCAAGAATATTCAGATAAAGACCAATACCACTGAAATATATTTAATCCAGTATTATTAAATTACAATTTTTATTGAAACAAATTTGTCAGCTGGATGACCAGTTACAAACTTTATTTTTCTTTGAAGAAATTGTCTTGTTAAAAATCTGTGATGTAATTCTCACGTCCATTAGAAATCTGTGGTAAAATTGCGATAGATCTTACGCGGTCATGAATAGTCTATATTAATTAATTTTGTAACAAAGCTGTCACAAGTTCATCATAATTTTGTCCCACACAAATATACCGTCACGATTCACCATTTGTCTTGTACCTTAGGGCTGGAGCTAAGTAGCCGTTTGGACATAATTTCATCTCATGAGATGAAATTATGTTTGGATATGCAATTTAAATTTCTTAAATGAAATCATGTTTGAACATGCAATTTGAATTTCTTAAGTTGCAATTTTTTTTATAAACATAAAACCCCACAAGTTGTGAAAACCATCAAAAAAATTTCAAATCTTATACAATCTTACCAAATGAGTAAATCATAGTTCATAATAAAATTAATACGCTACGTAAGCATCTTTCTAAAAATACAACATCAATTGATCAAACTTTAGTTCAATAAAAGGAAAATTTAACATGAATAGTAATGTAACTACTCGTTAATATAATCCTCTCACATAGTAAACATGATCGGTAAATATATTTTACCAACTTGCATATTAATATTTAATATAAATGGTTGATAAACATAATTGGTAAATATATCTATCAACTTATGGGTCTTTTTTTACAAAATATAAATGTATGGATCAAATTTTACATTTATATTTTTAGAAATCATGATTTCAAATCCTAAATCATGCCTTTTTGGATGATTTGGGATTTCATCTTTTGAAATGATTTGGGATTTCATTTAAATCGCATGTCCAAATGCCTATCGAGTGGTGAAAGAAAATCGCGAATTTGAGATGAAATCGCATGTCCAAACGCCTACTGAGTGGTGAAAGAAAATTCATTGAATTTCATTCCCTGGAAAGTTAGATTGTATATATAACATTAAAATAATTTATAGTAAATGTTGAATTTTCTTAATTTCTTCGTATATTTATTTCTTATATTTTAAATTCTCTTTATGAAAATTCTAATTTTGTCGCTACTTGTGTCGAGAGTTTTTTTTTTTTTTGGGGGGATAATTATAGTAAAAAACACATCTGATGTATCACTTTTTTTGGCGAGTCTCCTAACTAAACTATCACCAACTATTTATCAAAACAAACCTCGATTAGTTCTGATGATTCACGGTGTACACTCTTTTTTTTTTTTTAAATGATGCTAAGTGACACTCCACGTGGATAATTAAATAAATTAATTGGTAAATTAAAAAAATAAGAGATAATGGTTAAAAACACACTAAAATATCACTTTTTTGCAAGTTTCCTACTTGAACTATCAGGTGTTTGCATTTTCTATCTGGACTATCACTAATTACTTATCAAAACACATCTAGAAATTAATGAGTCAGGTGCATGTGGACGAAATTTTATGGGCAAATTAAGCTATCACCGGCCTTTTGGTGTTTGTATTCAAACACTTGTTCGAGTCAGCTTCAAGGTATGTTTTGATAAATAGTTTATAATTCCGATAGTAAACGCACATAGTTTATAATTCCGATGATACTTTAACGCACTTATAACGTTTTCTTTTTTTTGTTTGTTTAGATAGCTTAAAAAATTCAAAAAAATAATTGGGACCCATTTAAAGTTTATCTAAAAAAATTATAAGAGAGTGACTACCCCAACTTATTTTTTTATGTTTAGATATGTTTTTATCCCCTCTAGATATGTTTTTTTTTTTTTTTTTTTTTTTGGGGTTCCTATTAGTCATGGATTAAACGCGAGAAAGAGTAAACGTGTTAATAGCACACGCTAAGTCGGAAAAAGGAAAAAAAGAAACAACATGCTAAGGACCAAAAAACAAATTAAAAAAATTACCATGTCAACATGTGGCAGTTACTAGCTCTTCCCGTAACTTCCGGTCACAAAAGTATCTTCTTTTTTCAATTTTTTTTTTTGTTGGCACATTCGAATAAAGTACTTCTCTCTATTTTAATTTGTTTATCTTATTTTCTTTTATAGCATATTGAAAAAGAAAAAAAAAATTGACAATATTTAATTTTAACTTTTCACCTGAGATGTTTAAGACTATAAAATTAAAGAGATATTTTTGGTATATTTCACATATTTTTAATTTAAAAATCACAAAATTCAAAAGTTATATTTCTTCTGTTCTAATTTATGTGATATAGTTTAAGCTGCATGCGAGAGTTTAAGAAAAGAACTTGATTTTTTTAAACTTATGGTCTAAAACAAGTTATAAATGTTTATGTGACTCTAAATTATTTCACTAAGAGTAAAAGAAAAAGTTTTAAGTTAAATTATTTTTAAATATAGAAATGTATTGTTCTTTTTAATACAGAATAAAAAGAAAAATATATCACATCAATTAGCAAAATGAAGTACTCCCTTCGGATAAAAAAAGTGTCCACTTACCATCTTTTTTGAGTTAAAAAAGAGTGTCTATTTACCAAATCAAGAAACAATTGACCTTATTCTTTCAAAATTACCCCTATTAAATGTTACGTGATCAAATCTTAATATTTATTTAATTAGTGATAGTTCAATTAAATTATCTATTTTGTTAAAAGTTAATATTTTCTTAAAAGATGTACAAATGATTAAGTAAATACTTTTTTTAATCTGGAGAAAATATTTATTTCTTAAATTCTGTATAAAATCAAAATCTTTGTTGTGACGTTAGCATGTACCTTGTCACCGAGAAACATCCCTCCTGCCGTATTTACAGCGCTCTAAAACACATAGAATTTTGCCACTTGTATGCATCACTTTTGTTGGCAAAAAAAAATCCTTTATTTTCTAGAGCTACTACAAGGGCTTCTCTTTCTCCCCCTTTTGTTCTTTTATCTATTTTTAAGGTAAAAATTTCAGCTTTCTTGATATAGCTTTCTTGATATACTTTTTTGCATAAATAGAATCATATTTGAATTGTTTTCTTGATTCTTGATTTTGGGTGTCTGTTTTTTTGTCTAATTTATATGGTTGAAGAATCAAGATTGGCCCTTTATTACAGAAATGATGTTGGTTTGATATGCTATTGTAGAACCCTTATTATTGAATTGTTGATTAATTATTTTTCCTCTTCTTGATATCTATTTTTAGTTAAATCAACATCCAATTGCAGGATTTCCTTTTTTTTTTTTTTTTTTTTGATGGTGGATTTTGCTGAAGAAGTTAAAACTTTACAGCTATTTTCAGAAGACAAAAAATGAATTTTAAAGCTACTGTTGATATGAATATACTAGCTGTGGCTTTTAGTTGAGTAACTTAAGGGGTTGTTTGGTTGATGGTTAGAGTTATGCAGGTACTAGAAATGTAGGAGATTAGTTACTCAGGGTTTAGTTATGCAGAGATTAGTTATGCAAGGTTTAGTTATTCTACCCTGGATAATATACCACGTAAATTGACTCATAACTTGTACCTGTTTTATTTATGTCAATTGTAAAATGGTAACCGAACACTATAGTTGGTGTGCTGAATTTTATATAAAGCAACTTGATATTAGCTATGCTGGTTTTAATACATGAAAAACTGCCTTCCTAACCAGCAATAAAATGACCCCTAAGTTTCTAATATAACAAACACAGTTCTTCTTGATGTATCTACCATGTTAAACAAATTTGAAGTAGATATTAGCACTTGTTTCCTTGGAATTAGGAAGAGTCAAGTAAGCTTCATTCATTATGATTCTCGAGTATTCTTCGGAATTTGTGCATTTAATTAAAAAGGGTAGTCAGGTGCACAAAGCTATTGCTATCGCGGGGTTTGGGAAGGGCCGGATTATATTGTGCTTATTGTATGCAGTCTTATTTTACATTTTGCAAGAGGTTGTTTCCATAGTTTGGATTCGTAACCTTTTGATCACACGACGACAACTCTTACCTTTGTGCCAAAGTTTTCCTTCAAAAACTTGTGCAATTTCTATTTCACATAAAGTTAGAGAAACCATATGGTTCCTCTATTGCACCTTGGTTTCTTTTTTTTTAAATATTGTGCTTATTGTATGCAGTCTTATTTTACATTTTGCTAGAGGTTGTTTCCATAGTTTGGATTCATAACCTTCTGATCACACGACGACAACTCTTACCTTTGTGCCAAAGTTTCCCTTCAAAAATGTGTGCAATTTCTGTTTCACATAAAGTTAGAGAAACCACATGGTTCCTCTATTGCACGTTGCTTTATAGGTCCCTTTTCGTAGGTGTTCTCGTTAGTAATAGTTCAAATTCCTTCATTTGAATACACAACAGATACTGACATGTGATCAATCGATAACTACAGTCAAACATCTCTATAACAGTATCGTTTGTTCGGATAATTTTTAGCTGCTATACCGAAATGTTGTTATAGAGATCATATAATATAACATGACATAAAAAGTTTGTTCCAAAGAAAACTTGGTCTTTATAGTGAAAAGGTTATTATAGAGGAAGACCGTCATAGAGAGGTTTGACTACATAGTCAGACCTCTCTATAACAATCATCCTCTATAACATTTCAAATGTTTTCTATGGAACCGGTCTTCCATGTTATGTTATATTAGATGTTCTCTATAGTAGCATTTTCACTATAGTAGCCAAAATTATCCCAGCAAACGATGCTGTTATTGAGAGAATTGACTGTACCACCAATTTTGCTCAAGATGCATTTCTTTACCTTTCAAATCTTATTTCTATTCTTGGAAGCATAATGACTGTCCAGCTACTGAAATCTTTTCCTCTGATTTCACCTTTTACAGGAGGGGGCAGCAGAAGTTCATCTCATTGTTTGACTTCACACCTTTTTGGGCATTTTCTAGCGGTCATTGAGAAGAGAGAATCCTAGGAATGCTGAAAGATGTGTTTTAGTGTCTGGAATGCTAAAACTGATCGTCTTAGACTTTGAGCTTAATAGAGTTGCCGTTTCTCATTCTTGAGAAGATTGAGCCAGGGTACTGCGATCGCAGCATCGTTGTTTGTGCCAACACGCAAAGTGCATGGAGTAACTGTTCATTGCCTGCTGCATTAAAAAAAAAAAAAAAATTGTGCGTGGATGGTTGAGTGATACTATTTATCAAAGTTCTGCAAATAAGTATTACCAGGTTTGATAGTTTTTTTTATGGCGAAAAAAGAAAGCATACTGATGGAGCGCTATGAATTGGGGAGATTATTAGGTCAAGGCACATTTGCGAAAGTTTTCTATGCTAGGAATATCAAGACTGGGCAGGGTGTCGCCATCAAAGTCATAGACAAGGAAAAAGTTCTCAGGGTCGGGCTCATGAATCAGATCAAACGGGAAATATCTGTTATGAGACTAGTCAGACATCCAAATATCGTGCATCTTTATGAAGTCATGGCGACAAAAACCAAGATTTATTTCGTCATGGAATATGCTAAAGGAGGTGAACTCTTTAACAAGGTAGCTAGGGGAAAGCTAAAAGAGGACATCGCACGAAAATATTTTCAACAGTTGATAAATGCTGTCGATTTCTGCCATAGTAGGGGTGTCTATCACCGGGATTTGAAACCCGAAAACTTACTCTTAGACGAAAACGAAAACTTAAAAATATCGGATTTCGGTTTAAGTGCTCTGGTTGAGTCGAAGCACCAAGACGGACTCCTCCACACGACGTGTGGGACCCCGGCTTATGTCGCTCCGGAGGTGATCAACAGGAAAGGGTACGACGGGGCTAAGGCCGATATTTGGTCATGTGGGGTCGTGTTATTCGTTCTGTTGGCCGGTTATCTTCCGTTTGAACACGAGAATTTGATGGAGATGTATCGGAAGATTGGCAAAGCGGAATTCAAATGTCCAAGTTGGTTTCCGCCTGAAGCCCGACGACTACTTTGGAGAATGTTGGATCCGAATCCGAGTACGAGAATTTCACTTGCAAAAATTAGAGGAAGTTCTTGGTTCAAGAAGGGAATTTCGGTTTCCTCTAAATCTACTGTAGTAGACGAAGTAAGTAGTACGGAGGAACCTTGTTTAAAGAAAGATGAGGTGGCGGCTTGGATTCCGAAGTTGAATGCATTTGATATCATTTCCCTTTATGCTAAGTTTGATTTATCCAAATTATTTGAGGAACCTTGTTTAAAGAAAGAAGCTAAATTCACGTCGTGGAAACCTGCGTCAGTGATCATATCAAAGCTGGAAAATATTGCTAAACGTCTTAAGTTGAAAGTTAGCAAAAGGGGCGAAGGATTATTGAGGTTTGAGGGTACGAAGGAAGGAAGAAAGGGGATTTTATGTATTGACGTGGAGATCTTCGAGGTCGTTGAAGCTTTTCATTTGGTGGAAGTGAAAAAATCAAACGGGGATACAATGGAGTATCAGCAGATATTGAACCAGGGCCTAAGACCAGGTCTTCAAGATATTGTTTGGACTTGGCAAGACGATCAGCAACCTGAGCAGTCAGAAGAACAGTTAAATGAGCAGCCAAATAGTCAACTACAGCAGCAAAAAAATTTAGATAACCAGCAACAACCTCTGGAGCAGCAACAACAGCAACAACAACTGCTTCTCCAAAAACATGTGATTCAGCAAGAGCAGTTACCTTAATTACCATATACTGCCTTGCTCACATTTTGTCGTTTGTCATTTGGATATTCCTGCAAAGAAATTGTGACCAAATTACCAAAGGCTGGCAGTGAAGTCCTCCCATGGCGACAACCATCGTGACTGATAGTTCATGTATGTGAGATTACATGGTTTAACTATTTAGCCATGCACCGTGTCCATATCTGCTTGCTTACTTGCATATGTGATTCACACTTATATGCGGTTTGGAGTTGATAAGTCTGGAGTAATCCATGGCTTGAATGGTCAGCGGTTATAGTTCACATTGATATATGGTTTGAGCTGATGAGTCGGTGTGAACCATTATTTGGATGTTAGTGGTTATGGAGTTATGGACTTTGGTTATTGCGCGTGGGTAGATGCAGGGGCTGAGCTAGGTGGATGCAAAGGGGGGTCCCGATGAATTCTTTTGTCGGAAAGTCATACTGTGCTAATAGGGTAAAAATGAATGTTTTGGATATATATATTTATGTGTGTATATAAATTGTTGAATCCTCTTTTCTAGTGACAAAGTTGAGTTCAAATGTTGCTTTACCTCAGCATTTTTGTTTGTTTGTTTGTTTTGAAGTTCGCTTGTTAGAATTTCTGGTTCGGCCACTGTCTAGATATACATTTTGTTGTTCAGGCTCCCTAATCAGGGTGTTGTTTGTACGGTATATCTCTCTCAAGTGTAAATGCTTTCTATTATACTCTGTGTCCTCTCATAAATGTCAGTGTGTGCTTGAATCATTCTTGCTATTTTCATATTCCTTGATAGTTGGATGATTGACATGACACTTCTTGCTTCTGATTTTAGGCTGCCTTTTTTTTGTAATGATCTGCTGGCGTTTCGTGGCGTAGAAATCCTCGTGTAAAGAGCGCTTCCATGTTATGAACACTATGCAAATGCAGATCCTGACTAGTCGAGTCAACGGACTTTGGATACCAGATGCGTAACGCAAATCCTGAACCAGTGAATTTTGAAGGAAAAAAAAGGTAAAAAAGGAAACTAGTGATTTGGCCTAGACTCTAGCAGTGTGTTAATCTGTGTGGATAGGCCTTGGGGTGAATTCCTTCTAACCTTTTTGCCTATGCTTTCTTGGTCCGAGGCTAATGCTAATCCATGATTAAAATTTCTACTAACCTATGTTTGGAAACTGGGAAAAGAAATTGAGGAGAAAATTAATAATCTGTCTTCTTGTCCAAGGGCTAAAGCTAATCTATGATTAAAACATGACAAAATAGTCAAATGCCCCATCAACGTTTACGGTTTAATTATGACGCATCCAATCTTTACGAGTGATTTATTACCCCTCTGAATTTATTTTTAAAGCATTTCTTTGACATTTATTGAGTGAGTTGGATAACAATTCAAATACGTACTGAACAAAAGGCCAAAAAGCAAAGGAGTCCGATCATATTTAGGTCATTTCACTCTTCGAATAAAACAAAATATTAGAATTTTCTCCTACACTCTTAATTTTTTTAATGGAGAAAGAGCTGATTCTCTTTGAATTTGAACTTGTGAATCACTATATTCTTCCACAATCGAGTCTTAACTTATGCCGCATTGGATTTTGATTCAAAATTTTCATATTAATGCCAAAGAAATGCTTTAAAAATAAATTCAGGGGGTAATAGGTCGCCCGCAAAGGTTGAGTGCGTCATAATTAAACCGACTGAACGTTGAGGGGGCATTTGACTATTTTCTCATTTAAACATTGCACTGCATTTAGTCCCAAAATACTTATTACGTTTTGTTTTTCGAGAGTTAATTTGACTAATCTTCCTAAATCATATTAGATTAATTTAATATTTCAAAAATAAAATTTAAATATTCGAAATAATATGAAAAGTACTAGAAGTCACGGCTCTTTTTCTTTTATCAATATGGTAAATTAGGGCAATTTGCAGAATTGCCCTTCGCTGGGGGTGGTCTTTAATTTTTGTCCCTCAAATTGGTGGTCTTTAACTTTTGTCCTTAAGACTCAAATTTTGCTGCCAGTTTTGCAAATTCTGCGTTAATGCAGAATTTGCAGGGCAATTAGCAGGAATGCCCTTGTTACGCGGTGGTCTGTAAGTTTTGCCCTTCAAAATGGTGGTCTTTAAAGTTTGCCTTTCGCTAGGAACCGCTTGGTCACGGGTTCAAACCCCCACTCAGGCGAAAATTTAAAAAAAATTTGCAAGACATAAGTTCAGAAAAAATGCAGAGTTATAACTCTGCCAAATTCTGCCCATTTCTGCCTAAAGGCAAAAATTCTGTCTTTTTTTACAACTTTTGCCTTGTGAAAAAAAAAATTTAATTTTCACTGAGCGGGGGTTCAACCCGTGATCAAGGGGTCCCTAGCGAAGGGCAAACCTTAAAGACCACCAATTTGAAGGGCAAAACTTAAAGACCACCCCAAATGAAGGGCAATCGACGCAAACAAAAAGGAATTTGCATGTACAGATTTGCAAAATTCTGCATTGTGATTTTTTTTTTTTACTGAGTTGGAGTCCGAACCCACAACCTCAGAGTATTAGGCGAAGGGAAAAATTTTAAAGGGAAAAAATTAAAAACTGCCCCAAATGAAGGGCACTCCGCGAAAAAAAAAAATACATGTTAAAATAGTGGTTAAAGTTTATGTCATGATATGCAAATCTTTCATCCATTTAGAGCTAATTATGCTATTTGCAATGTGTGCATCACTATGAGTTGGGAAATTTATGTTGTTTTTGTCGTTGGAGCATTTGGGTAGTAAACAGAGTATTCCTTTGCAATGCTTGTTCAGATTGATGTGATGGTTTCTCTAAGTGAAGGGTTGAATTTTATACCAAGATATAAATTAGAACGGAAAGTGCGACCTTTATATTTATTTATACACTACTTGCTAAATTGGACGGTGCTCTTTTCATATAAAATCTTTTTTGTTTCTCATTCAGCATACCTTCAAGTAGATGCATAATATTAAAAATTAGATAATTATTAGTTTATTACAACCATTTGGGAATTTTAACGCAAATAAGTTGTCAAGTTGGGCTAAAACATTACATGCCGAGGTAGAAATTTTCCTAGAAGAACTCGAATTTGATCTGTCTAGTTCTAGTTTCATAAGACGAAAGGGGGATAGGGTACATATTTAGATTTTTTTATTTTTTTAAAATCAAAATGTATTAGTTTTTTGAAAGGTGTGCCTGATTTCCAAGCTCGTAGCTGGCCTATATAAAATTTGACGAGAATTTCAATCCTTTTGCCTCAGCTTTTGTAAGGGCAGCAATAACGGGGGTTCGGGTTTGCTTCTTCTTCTTGCCGGTTTAGGAGCTTAGGCCCAAGCATCTATTTATTGAATTTACCCTATAGTCTCCATTTTAGGAACGAACCGGAGCTTAGGTCCAAGCGTCTATTATATTGAATTTACCCGATAATCTTCATTTTGGGAACGTCGAATGTCAAAGTCACTGAATGAATAAGTCGCCAATCCCTGAAGTCATTTGCAATAGAGTTATTAGTTTCACTCAGCATACCTATATGATCATATAATTAACTTCTTAATCGCAAAGTAAAATGGGAGGTCAACACATACAAGTCAATTAAACAATTACAAATTGTTAATGAAATAATCATTCTTATTTAACGAAAAGTTAAGTATGTTTGAATTTATGACCTTGTAGTAACTAATTTAATCATATGAAGAATTATGGTGTTTTTGTCATCAATCTTTCTTACAATTTCAAAACTCTTTTGAACTCTTTAACACGCTCCTAAGCAATGGCGGCCGTTCTACCACGGTTATAATGGGTTAATAACCCAGTCATTTTATCCAAACCTTTTATATGTATTAAGAAATTCATTACATATTTGATTTTGAATTCAGTTATCATTGTATATTACTTGGAGATTGCTGTAGAAACTCATAAATTTCAAACTTCTCAACCCGTTTCTATCCTAGATATATATATGTAATTCGATTTTGGAGTTCAAACGTGTTTAATTTGTTGACTGCGGAGTTAAGACACGTTTATCATATATTAGATCTCAAATTATGGGAAAGAACCTATGCATATGAGTCAAAATACTTAAGGTTGGTGAATGAAAGACCTTTCACGATAGCAGGAAATAAGACAAGTGGGAGAGTCCAAACTTACTTTACTGATGGGCTGTCTTTGCGGTCCCCTTTTGTCGAGTCAAAAGTAATGGATGTTATTTATTAACCATCTGGTATTCGAAAATTATTGATCCGATTAATTTAAATTCGTGTAGCGTAACTTCCATTAAAGAGGATATGTTCCTTAAAAGAATTTTTTCTATTTCAAAGCTCAAACTCAAGATCTTTTGTTAAAATAGAAGAATTTCAATTGTCCCATCACAACTCCTGACGTTTTAATTAATATTACAAACACATAAGTGAAATACAAATAAGTACAAATTTGGATGTTGAAGAGACCAAAATGACAAAGATCTCTTTTCAGGCGGCTGATTAATTGACCCTTTAGTTTAGTAAAAGAACACGGCCAAACCATTAATAAATCCATTGGCCAACAACTTCAGTAGAAGTTTATTGACCGTGGAACTACAAAGGGTAGACTTTTATTCCACGAGACAACACGGTTTTTATAATTTATTTACTCATCTAATATTTGAAATTTACTGATATAATTAATTTAAAATTACGTCCAATATAGCTTATTTAAGGTGTAACATTTTCTACTAGAAACTATGTTCTCAGATCTTGATTTTGAATATCTAATTAAGAATGAAGGTACATCCATCCCAACATATTTAGCGATAACAAATCAACAATAATTCAACTATCATTCGTCCTTTCTATTTCCTAAAGAAAAAAGTAAGAAGATAAATAGATTTAATTAAGTTATATATGCATTGTATTTAAGAGATTTTTCATACCAATTTAACATATGCTAGTAGGTTGTTATCATTTTTATTGTTGGGTTATTGAGTAATATTTATTATAGAAATTTACTCATAATTAACTACTCCATGACACATGATTGTATAAATAATTTACTGCAAATTTTTTAAACTAAAAAATACACACAACATGAGTGCAGTTTTATTTCCTCAAAACAAAATTCTCAAACCACATACAAAGTAAAATTGCCGTTACTTATAAAATGAAGCTAAATCTTGTGACCGATATTGAATATATGACAGATACATTTTGTACTTTTAGAAAAAAACCTTGTTTAGCAATCATATATTATCTAAAAATCCATATGTTCCACAAAAATCAGATTTGGACAAATTCTTCCCCCGACAAATTCTTACCCCAACTAATGAAAAATCTTGACTGAATGCCACGTATGAACTTAAGCACAATTTTGCAAAGAGAGATAACTCACTTGTTTAGCAATCATATATTGCCTAACCAAATCCATATGTTCCTCAAAAATCTAATTTGGACAGATTCTTCCCTCAACTAACGAAAGATTTCGACGGAATTGCCAAAAAAGATACTGAGCACAATTTAGCCACGAGAGATAACTCACTTATTTCTCGAAAAGGGATAAAAAAACATGCTCAATAGTACAAATAAATATAAAAACATATACACACAATAGGAGTGTAGTTTTATTCCTCACAACAAAATTCTCAACCCACATACAAAAAAATATTAACAATATGGGTAACCGATGAATAACTTCCCATTATACATCGATCTTTTTTCCTTCTTTTTTTCCTCCTTTTAATATACTCTCTTTCTTATGTACAGAGCACACTGAATTGTATTTAATTTTCTTTCTGAACATTTTCTAGCCCATAGTATAACTAAAAAATATTTTGCCAAAGGCAAATCATAAATCTACTAATTCTAGTTCATGGATTCACCTCTGTCGAAACCAGAACTTCCGTCGGTTGTTGGCCGAGAATTTCTGGTTTCATTTTATTCTTCAATATTTCTTTGTACATATCAATATCCCCAACTTTTCGACGAACCTCAACAACCACAAAACCATCTATCACTCTGTTAATTTCCATGTTCATAATCAATTTACCTTTCTTCAACTCCACTCCCCATTCTTTTTTCTTCTTCAACCTGATATTCTCCTTCTTTGCCATCTCCTCCACTCTCTCCATTGCTATCTCCAACGACCCTTCAACAATTAATCTTTCGAAATCTTCCAACGGGTTGCATCCATCGTTTAACAACCCTGAGAGGTCTAATCCCAAAGAGAACGAAATTATATCAAAAGCATTCAAATAAGAGTTCTTGTTCTTGTCTTCTCCCTCCTTGACCTCTTCTATTTCCGTGTTAGACGTAGATGGACCCATTGAATCTGAATCCTGAATCCGTCTCTGAGGCTTACCGTCTTCCTCACAGAATTTAACACGTTTCAAGCCCTTCTTAAACCAAGGGTCGTTGATGATTTCTTCAATGGTTATTCTTGTCATAGGATTTGTGTCAAGAAGTCGATGTAAAAATCGTTTTAACTCGGATGACATCCATTTAGGACACTTGAATTCTCCATTGCAAATCTTATGGTACATCCCCATGAGATTTGAATCATGGAATGGCAAATATCCAGCATTTAACACAAACAAGATGATTCCACATGTCCATACATCTACCTGTTAGAAAATAAAATAACAGAAAGTTAGAAAAAACGCTTTGAAATGAGAAAAACTTTCTTTAAAGAGATATTGCTATGGAAAAATACAAACAAATTCCTTCAAGATGCAATAGAGTTCTAAATTGACTTTGCCTGTTGTCATGAAAAGGATGAATTTATCGAATTGAAAGAAAATTATTCAGAATAGTTATCTTATTTTATGAACAAACATGTTGTATAAGAACAATTCCACTTTATCCAAGTAAAAGAAAACCATTCAAAATAGTCATCTTATTTAATGAACAAAGATATAGCACACAAACAATCCCACTTTATATCAAATCACAAGCTATAAATTAACATACCTTAGCTCCATCATATCCTTTCTTTGTTAGAATATCTGGTGCCACGTAAGATGGGGTGCCACAAAGCGTGTGTAACAACCCATCTTGTTGTACTTGTTCCGTTAATGCACTTAGCCCAAAATCAGACACTTTCAAATCACCATTTTCATCAATTAGCAAATTTTCCGGTTTCAAATCACGGTGGTAGACGCCGCGGGAATGACAGTAACGAATGGCGGAGATGAGTTGCTGGAAAATTTTCCGAGTCTGATCTTCGGAAAATTTTCCAGCTTTCGCGATTTTCGCGAACAATTCGCCACCCTTGACGAATTCCATGACGAAGTAGATCTTCGTCTTGGTAGCCAGCACTTCGTCAAGCTTGACGATGTGAGGGTGACTTAAGCGACGCATGATGGAGATCTCACGTTTGATGTTCGACATCAAAATCGCGTTACTAACTCTTGATTTATTGATTATTTTTATTGCCACGCTATGGCCATCTTTGACGTCCCTAGCGTGGTACACTTTGGCAAATGCGCCACATCCAAGGAGTTTTCCTAGCTCATATTTACCGAATATTGTAGTGGTTTCTGAAGAACCTGAGGCCATAGCCGGCGTGTAACACGGCAAGAGCCAAACGTTCGATCTCGAGAATTAAAATGTCGAGATCGAACTAGTGACTGATTAATGAGAAAGAAGCAAATTGATAGAGCGATAGAGCAATTTTGGAGGTTGTTGTTGTTCTGTGAAAAGGGATTATGACAACAAGAAAAAAGAAGAAGAAAAAAATGGATCCCACAACTTTAGCCTCTCTGGCCACTATATATATATAGGGGTCATTTTTATTTTATTTTTTAATTTCAATTTAACACTAAAAAAAAAAGTAGTAATATATTAATTGCAGACCGTGAGATGTCTATCCCCACACGTCATTATAACAACATCTTTTGTACTATACTCTTCTTAAAATATATTGTGTTTCAATTTTTGCAAGTCAACGAATGGTTTGTTTAATGCGTGTCTACCACTTGGTCCATCTATGTTTTGTCTGAGTTATAATATCATTGTTTATCTTTTCTTCCAAGGGTAAGTAGTTGTGGACATCCAGCTAATTTAGGGGATTTTCAGATGATTAATTGTTAAAACGCGTATTTTTTGTTATTTTTTTTTTCTTTTTACGAGAAGTAGAAAAGGTAAAAGATAGAACTTTTGGTGGAAGTTTGGAACTGGAACTCTATATCTAAAGGGTGCAAGTGCAATGACAGCCATTAGGTTTTACTCAAATTCCATAGAATTGTAAGTACAGCAAAAGAGAACTATTTCTCTAATAAAAGGTAATGTAAATATTTTAAACACTTTGAAGTATCTGGAAAATTATTGCTCTGTTTTCATTTTCTTATAAGCATAACAAGTGATGATTAATTTACTTGCCCTATGACGATTACCTGTTTTTATTCGTAGATTGACTTTAAATTATTTATTTACTAGTAAAAATGTTCGCGCTTCGCGCGGTCATAATAAAACATTAGTAAACATATAAAATAGTTCTTTTTTTTTTTTTGGTTTTGTAAATTTAGTCGAAAGAAATTAAAAATCATGTGTATGCATATAAAATAAATTTATAAACCAATTGAATCACAAATATAAATCATTTCATTTATAACATGAAGATCATCTTTTTTCTACATATTTTTATGTACATGTTAATCCCGAATTTTTTTTATGTGCCATGTTACGTACAAAAGCTCTAATCTCTTGACGTATATCGATAATTATGTACTGCAATTTTATATTAGTATCATGTAATTCATTTTCAAAACAGGCCTTGGCACTTTTCTGCATTTTGCACTTGCCCCTACAAGTCTGCTTGAGTCTTTGCTTAGTTCAGGATGAATAATCTTCAACCTTAGAGAAAAATACAACAGAACATGCAATGAGATGCCCAATTATATATGCAATAATTTTTTTGGCACTAAAGATTCCATTCGCCTTGGACCACTATGGAGAACAGGCAAAACTTCTACAAAAAAAAAAAAAACACACATACCTGTTTTTCGTTTGATTCGTAGTAAGAAAGCCAAATAGTGCGAGAAACAAATTGGCGATTTAATTTGAAGCGTATATAAAGTTATTATAAAACTATTAATTGTAGACATATTAAGGGGGAAGTACAACAACCCAGCAAGTTAGTTCGAACATGGAGTCGAACTTAGCAAAGTGGAGGATATACGGATTGATAAAGTATATAAACCGAATACACATGAAATCGGTGGGAACTTAAATAAACTAAGAGGTCATGGTTATTGCAGTAAGGGAGTAAATATGAAGCAAACATTAAGTAATAACAGGTATGAAGGGAAAGTACAAGTAACAACCAAGTCGGTGGAAGAGGGCGAACGAATTGATCTAATGAAATAGCACTTGTAAAGCATTAGAACGTACCACAAGTTTTAAAATAGTGTAAAGTGGAAGGCTGTCATAGAGGATGTTACAAAATATGAATGGTAAAGAGTTTAATTTGATCGGCGATCAGGAAGGAAGGGTAGTCCTACGGAATGGAACAGTATCTAAACCGAATAAACATGTAATCCTTGTAAAAAAAGATATGTCAAAGTGGTTTAGAATGGGCAGGACATCATATTTATCTTGTTTAAGGATGTTCCTGGCAATTAATTTCCTTTCAAGCTTAAGACCCAAACGTAACGCAACCAAAAAGCAAAACCTAAACTTTCAAAAGACATTCTCTTTAAGTCTACGCTTATCTCTTCCCAACATTGAGCGTTGCTAAAGCAGCAAATATATTTCTCGAATTTCTAAGTTATTTGATAAGGAAGGATATTCCTACGGAATGGCACGGTATATAAACCGAATACACATGGAATATGTGTAAAAGCAAATAAACTCTAAGTGGATCAGAATGGAGAAGAACCATAACAAAAATAAAATTAAGCAACTAAACTTTCAAAAGTCTTTCTCTTCAATTCGTTTCCTATCTACGGTTATGTCACCTAGTTGCTCTAAAAAGACAAATATATTTCTCGAATTTCTCAGTTCTTTGAAAAGGAAGGATATTCCTACGGAATGGTACAGTAGAGAATACGAATACACTTGGAATATGTGTAAAAGCAAATAAACTCAAAGTGGATTAGAATGGAGAAGAGCCATACATGGGAGACCGATGATGTGGCACGCCTCAAAAGCTCAGAAAGACATTTATTTATTTATTTTGTCATTTTTTAGCCCTCTTATTTATTTCTCAAAATTAAAAATATTAAATTTTCATCCTTGCAAAGAATGAAGCGTTGCCTTACTCAACTTACGTAATAGAATAGTTACACATTTTTGAGTAAGCGTGATATTTAAAGTTTTAAAGATGCAGTAACCGTCAACTTTCGACTAAACATCACATTTGTCTACTCCTCTTAGTCTGGAGCTTCTTTACCACATGAAATCTTCCCTGCAAGATTGTTATAGAGTGCGTTATGCAGTGTATAGTAAAATTCTCCCCAAATTTACAGTTTAAGTTGTATAGTATTTTAAACGCAAAAAACATGGAATATGTGTAGTATAAAACAAACAAATATAAGCATATTAATTTCTCGAATTTCTAAGTTCTTTGATAAGGAAGGATATTCCTATGGAATGGCCCAATAGATAAACCGAATACACATGGAATATGTGTTAAAACAAATAAAATCTAAGTGGATCAGAATGGAGAAGAACCATAACGCAAATAAAAATCGACCCGGGGCGACCTAAACTTCCATAACGCAAATAAAAATCGACCCGGGGCAACCTAAACTTTCAAAAGTCTCTCTCTTCAACTTGTTTCCTGCCTACGGTTATGTCAGCCTAGCGCTGCAGTGCTCTTAAATCAGCAAATATATTTCTCGAATTGCCCAGTTCTTTGGAAAGGAAGGATATTCCCACGGAATGGTACAGTTTAGAAACCGAATAAACTTGGAATATGTAAAAGCAAATAAACTCAAAGTGGATTAGAATGGAGAAGAACCATACCTGGGAGGGGTGTGCTGTTTTGTGCGTAGCGGGAACGATGGCGGCAGAAGAGTTTGTAAGTTGTCTGGAGAATGATGTTGGGAAGAAGAGGAAGAGAAGGAAGATTAGCAAGGAGCGTGAAAGTGAAATTCGAGAGGCGCAAAATGTTTTTATAAACGTTGCCGTAGATTGTGGGGGTGCAAGGGACGAAGAGGTGGCTGCAAGTTTGAAGAGATTTAATTTTAAGGCTGGGAAAAAGATTTTTGCCCTCAAAAACTTACCCCGTTGATGCGCACATCCTTTGCTACCGCTTTATATATATATATATATGATTTTCAACAGAAGAGACTTGTATTTATTTATCAGGTCTATGATATTGTCCAGGTGCACACGTGATCCTTGCATGTAAAACTATATTTATCAGGTCTATGGTATTGTCCTGGTGCACACTTGATCCTTGCATGTAAAACTATATTTAGGGCGTGTTTGGTATGGAGCAAAATATTTTTTAATTTTCCCATATTTGGTTGGTCAAAATATTGTTGAAATATTTTCTCTAGGACAGTAAGTTTCTTAAAATGAAGAAAATGACTTCTAGTGAAAGTAGGAAAACAAGTCCACAAGTGACATTCCACATTGATTGGGTCTTCCCACCTCCATAGCCCCCTCTCCACCACCCCATACACCCCTCAAACTCACCTCTCCTAGTATTTGTGTAGATTATATACAAATGTTTTTAGAATAATATTTTTTATAGGTACAGGCACACAAAAAAAAAATTAAGAAATTTACTTATTTTCTTAGAAAACATTTTCCTTCGAACCGAACATATACCCTTAATGTTGAATGTTGGTGAGTCTCCAATATGCTCAATTATGTTGTTCTATTTCTTCCGAAAATTAAAATAGTATTAGAAAGAATTAAGTCTAAGGGCGTATACAGGCACTAGACTACATATATTTTGCCTCCCAACAGCGCAAAATTAGGAGGAAGGGAATTAGGTCAAAGGCAAATAGGCAAATGGTCGGTGGTTAGAAGGACTATGGCGGCAATGGTAATGGCGTAGGAAGATCTTTGGTCGGCTGCGATGACGTTAAAGTTGACTCAAGAATGTGGTGATACATAAGCGGTTTTTGGTTCAACCTTATTTTGATTTGAAGTCTAATTAAGTTTCCAAAGCTCAAACTTATTGTTCAGTTTATTATTAAGTTAATCACCATTGCATCTAACTTTTTTTCCCATAAACAACTGTATTATATTACTTCATAATATGTCTTACATGTCTATAACGTGCCAGTGCATCATTTACAATCCAGCTTGGGATATCAGAATTCCAAGAAACCCTATGTAAAAACAAAAGAGAAATCTAGCTTATATTATGAGCTAGCAATTTTCATGCGCGAGGGGTATGTACAAAGTTGATCTCTTCAAAAGAACTCATCAATCTCCATATATCCTCTCAAGTGATATCTATATTCCAAGACACTATCATCTTCTTTTCTAGTATTAATTCCACATTCTTTGCATTTGATAGTATATGAAATCTTGACCAGTCATTTTGTAACGCTCTTCAATGAATGTCAATTAATTGCTAGTGCTTCAACGGTAATGGCCTCTCCACAAATTGAATAGAGGTACCAAAGACATGAAGTAAAATGACCACAGCTATCTGAATCAATTTCGAATACTATTAGCTCGAGCTATAAAAATTGTCCAAAATAATATAAGGAAATAATAGTGCATACACATAACGTATGAAATCATGAATTAAACATTTCGTTTGAAGCATTATTTGGTGGCAATAACATAAAACTGGACTCATCAAGAGAAGGTAATCTCTTTGGAGATACACTAGCTCATGCCATCATTATATGCATGAACGCGTGCAAGTCAACATATAAATTAAGCGGACTACACACAATTATCTTGTGTGATGGTGTTTGTTTAGAATGAAATTTGAGAATGAAAGGAAGATTTTTGTAACTTGTGGTTTAAAATAAATCATAGATTTATGTGTATGTATAAATCATCTCATTAATAATAAATTAGAAGTTTATGTTAAATTATTATTATTATTATTATTATTATTATTATTATTATTATTATTATTATTAGAAAGATGTCATTCTTTTTGAAATTGAATTAAAATAAAAGAGTGTCACATACATTAGAACAGAATAACTATATGCTATTTGTCTACATAATTAACTAAACTCTTGATTTGATAACTATTGTTTGTAGCTCCATATTATGTAGCTGTCAAACTGTGGTTGTGGCTTAGTCATGATCGATCCAGTTCTGTGAACTTAGTTTAGTCACTACAAAAAAGTGATGGCAATTTCAGATATTTGGTGATTGATCACTTTCCTTCCTACCTTCCACATACAGATCTAGCCATGAGATAACGATAGATATAAAATTATAATATTCGAACAATGTATTTTCGCCACATCTTTGTGGGCATACCAAATAGTTGCAATTTAATTTTGAATTCGAATTAAGCTGTTACAGCTCAAACTTCCATTTTTTCATCGATAAGGGAATCAATATTGAGTCTATCTCAACTGTAAAATTAAATATAGAGACAAACAAGTTATTTCCTCAATCAATATGTAACGCTCTAACTCCTTTATACACACGTAAGACTTGATGAACATCATATAAAATAAAATATGAAGATCCAACATTTGGGAACAAAACGACGTGGATGAATTTAATTATGATATCATGTTAAAACAATGGCGATAGAACATTACTCAATCTAAAAAAAATTGTCCGAAAGTTGAAATTATTCAAAATCATATTAGAAAATAATCGTACATTTAATTTCCAAGTAATGCGGCACTAACATTTCTACAGCACCCATCGAGGCAAGCTTTTATATTATTCTATTCAAATATAACCATTTATATGTAAATGAATCTAAGTAAGTTTAGGATTAATTACTCAATGTTAAACAGCAGGACAAGACAAAAGAGCTCGGGCGACTGCGTTTTTATACAGTTGCTAATGATTTACTAATAAACTAATCATTGTAGCTCCAAAATGAAGCTGTCAAACTGGGGTGTATCCTAGTCAGCTTTTGTGCATGTAGTTGCAACGAAATAGCGATGGCACGTTCAGATTTTTATAAAATAAGAAAAAGGGACCATATTTCTTTTATTTTTTCTAAACTCGCTGGTATTCGGAACCCAATAATCCCACTAATTCGAGGTCGCATTGCATCAACTCCATTAAGCCAAGACTCGAACCTGAGATGTATAGTTAAAGCGTCATCTTTTGTGCACGTAGTTACAATGGTAGGTTTAGGTTTTTTAAAAGTGGACCATATTTTTGTAAAACCATAAGGTATTCGAAACTTAGTAATACGATTAATTCGAAGTGGCACCGAGTAAGCTCTCATTAAGCAGGAAATGTCATATCGTGATTTTTTTTCTTTCCCAAGACTCGGACCCATGATTTATAGTTAAAGAATGTAAGGATTCCATCTAGTGGCGAAGCTAGAATTTTTAGTAAGAAAATTCAAAATATAAAGACGCAAAGACACATAAAAAACATGAATATTCAACATATATTATATATTAACTAAAAAAAAAATTGACCTATCTATACCGGTATAATTCTCCGTCGAAGAGGTCTCAATTGACTTTCCCGGGACAAGAATAGCTCCAGCCCTAGTCTTATTTATTCCACCTATGTTTTTTTATGAGGACCATATTTTAGATTGTTAATTTTTGTGCATAAAAGGAAAATGGCAAGATCAGATATTTGGTAATATATTCCTACCGCATGCAGATCTAGTCCGTAAGATAACGATCAACTAAAATATGCCCATAAGGTATTTTCGCCGCACATGTGTGGGCTCACCAATTACAAGTTGCAATTTAATTATCTCCAAACGTGAAAAAAAAAATGATCAGATTATGGCAAAGATAACTTTGATAATATTACAAGTTGAGTAGGAAAAAAACGAAGGAAGATAAAAAGAATAGTGTATGAAAAAGACCTATGGGAAGTGGGTAATTGACAAAGTTTTGTATTGTAGTAGTGGGTAATTGACAAAGTTTTGTATTGTACTTTTCTATGTATTCCCTACCGTTGCAATTTTGTGGCTGTGACAAACTCACAATTTTTTTGTTTCTCTTAGTGTCGCAAACTCACAAGAGACAATCATATACAAATCATTACTTAAAAGGCAGAAAAGATTTTCAGTCACCATGATTTTATTTTCAAACTATTACTCTCGATCTCCATTTCCCTTTAACGGCCTTATTTCATTTTTATTAATGTGTTCTAGCAAGTATGATTCCGTTCTATATTTAGAAATCATGTGACTTAAACTTTTCATTTCATACTTAATTAGGGGTGTTTGGTATGAATGGAGAAAAAAAAATGAAAAATACTTTCCATGAAAAAATAAGTGATTTTCTCACATATTTTGTGCATGGTAATAAGTTAGCAAAAAATATTTTCCCCTATGCGGTAGGCATTCACGAAAATAATTTCCTAACCCTCTAACAAGAAGTTATCACCAACACCCCTAACTACCTTATCTCTATTTCATCTCACCCAGTGGCGGACCTAAGATTTTTACCAAGTGGGTTCAATATATAAGAAATATATAAATAACACTGTATATACATATATATTTTTTAAAAACAGATTAAATATACATGTATATACAGTGTTATTTTTCAACGAAGTGGGTTCATATGAACCCACTTGAAACCACATAGGACCGCCCCTGATCCCACCACATCCCCCACCCCAAACGTGAAAATACAGGTTTAAATAATTGTGAACTGCCTTCTATAAATAAACACATTAACATGCATGTTTAATACTCCCTCCGTCTCATATTTGTTGTAGTTACTAAAAATAGTTGTCTCAAATTATTTATCGTTTTAGAACTTCAAGCACAATTAATTTTTTTTTCCATTTTAATCTTAGTATTATTTTGGCATTAATGTAGATGACACATAAATAGAGTAAACATATAATGGAGAGAGATTATAACTTAAACATAAATAAGGTTAAAGTTAATCAAAATCCCTTCTAATTAATATTTCTTAAGAAACATGTAAAACAAAAAAGCGACAAATGGTTTGAGACAGAGGGATTATATTTAAGCAATCTTCATAACATGCAATGTGTTAAAATTGTATCTGGAAATGAGACAAAGGGAGCGCTAGTCATATATATTTGCCATGCAATGATATCCATTTGTTTCAATTTATGTGTCACTGTTCGAATTTTGAAAGTAATTTTTTTTTTGTTTGACCGTGAATGCGGGCATCAAATTTTTATGTTTTTTGAAATAAAATTTATATATTTATTTAAAAATTACATAAAAAGTAATATAAGTAACAATTTAAAATAATAAATAAGAAAATTTAAAATATTTAAAAAACAATAAAGAAACCTGTGATAAAATGAATATAAGCTAATCGAAGAATAGAGTTGTTAACTCTCAATTGAAATGAAAAGAGCCAGATGCAGTTCTAAACCAATGGTGAAATTTTAAAATGAATATAAGCTAATGAAATCGTAATAAAGTCGGGAAAAGAGTTGTTGAGGGAACATTATGAATTGAAATAGAAAAGATGGCCAGATTCAGATTTCGAGGCTAGTAGGGATACAGTAATAGGTAGGAGATTTAAATATTTAAAAAAATGTAGGAAAAGCACAAATATCTGACATAGTATAATCTCTGTGATAGGAGGCATAAATTTTCATGCAAAAAGATTATGTTCATTGTGTCCTAAATATTAACGCTGATGATGTATATATTATATTTAGAATTTAAACCGTAAGTCCTCGATTCAGATCATATAACAAACGTAATGACCTCTTTCCCACAAAAAACAAATTTTATATATGTATGAGTTTATGTTTCATGCACTAATGTTGTAAAAGAAAAATATTGACACAATCACGTCACTTATTAATAGTTATAGGTACGTCTCTTGATAAGATTAATTGGTAATACAGTCAAACCTCTCTATAATTGTCATTCATTATATTGACATTTCACTATAACGGCTTGATTTTCTCCGAAATCGATTTTTCATATTATATTTTACTTCTCTATAACAGCATTTTGCCTATAACAGCAATGACATCCATTATAGCTGTACACTCTTTATAAAATTACCTCTGTATAATAGTTATACTCAAATAGCGTGTAATAATAATATTTTGTAAGAAATATGTGACAATAAAAGTGTCAATGAAGAGCCTCAACCTACTGCTACTTGGAGATAGAAGAGTCAACTGTTAAACATTTAGACAGTCTTCAAGGGAAAGCTATTGAATTTCCTTTTGCTGAAAGTTTGGACAAAATTCTTTGTCAGTTCAAGCGTCATATTATCACTAAGAGACTAGAATTTAAGAAACAACCTACAATTGTAGAGTTCTTGCGTAAAACTTGAAATATTTAAATTCTTAATTAATTTAAAATGCATATGTTCTATAGATTTTAATTCTTTATATGTGTGGTACAATTAGTTATGAATTTAGTAGTAATTTATTAGTCTTTTCAATTTTTAATTTGTGAGATATGAAAATCAATTGATATTTTAAAATTTATAAGTATATTGTTTTTGTTTATAACATAAAAAGTACAAAAAGTTAAACTTTTATTTATAAGACTCTCATCTAAATATTGAATGCCAATATAAATTTCCGGACAAACGCTGCCACTATAAAGAGGTTTGACTGTTCAATAAAAATGATGTCTTTTTGGATGATTTGGTTGGTAGAAAAATGAGGTTGGTAAATGGTTGGTGGGAGTAACTGGATTTACGCTCTCATCAATCCTCCCACATAAATAAAGGTTGGTAGAAGTTAATGAGGTTGGTAAATGGTTGGTGGGAGTAATTGTTAAAAATATCTACCAATTTATAAATTTTTTTTTTTACAAAATATAAACTTATGGGTCAAGTTTTACATTTAAAAACTTTGAAATCATGATTTGAAATCCCAAATCATGTCTTTTTGGATGATTTGGGATTTCATCTCATGAGGTGAATTCATGAAATGTAATCGCATGTCCAAACGTTGATTTCACATCTTATGACATGAAATCGCATGTCCAAACGTCTACTTGAACAAAGAAACCCAAAGAATGAAATTCAGGGTTAGAGAGTTAGGTTATGGTCCTAAAGAGGGTAAATATAAAAAAGAAAAAAGAAATAAAAAAGGAGACATACAATTATTTCTCTAAACAATAAACATAATAAAATATGTGTATTCAAAAAGAAACAATCAGTGTGGAATGTCACTCGTGAAAAATTACTTCCTTATGCACGCCAGAGAATTCATTTTTTATTTTATTTTTAAAGAACCTATTTTTCTAGAGAAACTATTTTGTCCAAACAAACATGAAAAAATGAGAAAATATTCAAGAACAAGTTATTCATATCAAATACACATTTATATCTTAATGACAAGCTTGTATAGACATACAAACACTATGATGTGTTTAAAATCACAAATTCAAAAGTTTTAGCCAGATAAATGTTGTGGCATGTCTAAAATATAAATTTAAAATATTTTCTAATTTCTTTCTTAATTTTTGTGCTAAATTAAATATATTTACACTAGGGCTGAGGTTGAGTATTTACACTTAGTAACTTCTGTTTATTTGTATAGGGAATTTAAAATGCGTATAAATATTTTAATTGTGAACCCAGTAACTAAGATGACTATGAATTCAGCGACATAAATTGAAGCAGAGTGACTAATGGTTCATATGAGGCTATGAGTAAGCATGCATGCTTGTATGGTCTTTCTTTGAGATCTATATATGAGTCACCATCTCACCATAATGTGTTCACCAACTCCATAATTTTATTCGTGTATAAAAAAATATGATTCATCTTCACTGGCATGACTAGTATTATTATTAGGAGAATCAATTATTTTTTGTTGCAATTTTCTTCGGGAGTCGTTTGGACATAATTTGAAATCATGAAGATTTGAAGTTGAAGTTTTGTTTGAATTTACAATTTGAATTTTTTAAATTGTATTTTTTCTCATAGGCATAAAAACTCCACAAGTTTTGAAAACAATAAAAAAAATTCCATTTCTTATACAATCACACTAAATGAGCAAATCATAGTTCATAACAAAATTAATACTCTATTAGAAGGAATTTCTAAAAAATATAACATCAATTGATCAAACTTTAGTTCAATAAAAAGGAAAATTGAACATGAGTTGTAGTGTAACTACTCTTTAATCCAATTGGTAAATGGTTGGTAAGAGTAAATTTGTTGTAAATATACTACCAACTTGTAGATCTTTTTTAAAAAAAAATATTTGATAGGAATGGTTGGTAAATATATATATATAAAACTTATGGATCTTTTTTTTACAAATATAAGCTTATGGGTCAAGTTTTACATTTAAATTTTTTTGAAATCATGATTTGGAAACCCAAATCATGCCTTTTTTGAGAATTTGGATTTTGAAATAATGATATGAAGTTGAAGTTGAAATTTTGTGCAAACATAAACAAACGCTGATTAAAAATCAAAATATGAAATCATGATTTCATATCGCATGTCCAAACGCCTAATTAGTGTGGTATGTATATGTACGGGATCCCGCTCCTCTCCATTTCTGTTCTCTCCATCTTCCTCAAATTCTTACTTAAATTGGAGACACTTGTCATATTCTAAATTTAATGGCTGAGATTGAATTAACTAAAGTAAACTCCAACCATGATTAGAATAACTAATTACTTTCATATATTTGCTTCCAAAATATTTTTACAATTCCACAGTTTTAGCTGTACATTATATTTCCTAAATATATTAAAAACTCTCTTACTTGCATTGAGTAAATTTTTCTCGTGCATAGTTTTTTTTTTTTTTTTTTAATTACTACTTTTCTTAATTGCCTCGAGTAAACATTTTTTTTAATCTTTGACCACCATGTCAATTCTTTTAAAATTTTATCCGCAAGCAAGCGGAGTATTTCACCCCTATAAAATTGTTTTTAGCCTAATTTTGATGCTTTGGAAAGGAATTCCAATATATATATTGGAGTTGTGCATGTATGGTATAATGTAGCAATCAAATACAGTCAAATCTTTCTATAATTGTCATTCGTTATAATAGCATTTCACTATAACAACCTGATTTTCTCCCAAATCAATTTTTTATGTTATATTTTACTTCTCTATAACAGCATTCTGCCTATAACAGCAATGTCATTCATTATAGCGGTACACTCTTTGTAAAATTACCTCTCTATAACAGCCACACTCAAATCTTTCTATAATAATATTTTATAAGAAATATATTATCTATAAAAATAAAATATTCAATTTTTTATGTTATAATCATTATTAATGTCATGCACATAGTAAATCATTCATTATACGTACACTCTTATCTAAAAATCTTCGATTATGCTATCAAAGCTGTAATAATATTTTATAAGAAATATATTATCTATAAAAATAAAATATTCAATTTTTTATGATAATCATCATTAATGTCATGCACATAGTAAATTTCACGTACGAATATCTAAAAATCTTCGATTATGTTATTAAGCTCAAGCATTATATTATCCCTTTGGCCGAAAGTTTAGACAACAATCTTATGAAATTATATTAATTGTAGAATTCTTACGTCAAACTTTAAAATTTAAAATTTTAATTAATTTTAAATGCATATATTCCTTAGATTTTAATTCTTTATCGTTATGGTATAATTAGTTATGGATTTCTCAGTAATTATAATTTTTTTCAATTTTTAATTAATGAAATATGAAAATCAATTGAGATTTTAAAATTAACAAGTATTTTGGTTTGTTTATAAGGTACAATAAAATAATTTTTGCTTTGTTTATAGCAACTAAATAAAATCTAAACATCAAATGCCAGTATACATACATAGCAACACCTCACTATAGCAGCCATGAAATTTTCAGCCAAGCGCTGCCATTATAAAGAGGTTTGATTGTACTTGAATATTTGAATAATGTAAATGGTAATACAATAAACAATAAATGTAGTAGCTAGAATTGTGGAAATGACATATATTTTGGGAGTATATATAAAGTATCTATCTAATCATGGTCAGGCCTTAGCTTTAATTTACTATATCTCAACCGTTGATTTAAATCTATGACACATGTCTCTTATTCAAATAAGAATTTGAGGCAAATGGAGAGAAGAGAAATGAGGATGAGCCAAATTCATATGTATGTATATATATACCGCACTTACACCACTTTTTACTCCATTATTCTCTGTCTTTCTCAAAGGACCCCGCCGTATAGGATCGAGTAAAAGCGTGGTCGGGATTAGTCTAATTAGAGATTAATTAACTTTTAAATGTTTTTCGTTACTCTATAAGAGTAAAAATATGTCAATTTTATAACAACAAGATAGTTTAAATCAGTCTATTAACGAAGGGCATAGAAAAATCATTTTATATAATACAATATACGTGTGGACTTTTTCTCCAATAATAATTCTCAGAACCGTATTTGTCCTAGTTGTTCTTTTTTGTCTCTCTCTCTCTCTTTTTGGTTGGCGAGGAGTAGGCCGGAGGGGCACAAAATGGGTGTTCAACCCGAATTTCGATTAAAACCATAACCAAACCAATTTTAGGATAATAAATGTCGATTTCGATTTACAAATGTAATTGTAAAATAATTACGTTCTTTATTGTCGGTTCGGATATGGTTGGTTTATTATCAACCGAATAAGACGTATCGAACAAACGAATTTATATGAAAATGACTAATATGTCTTTTTTTTTTTAGTCTAACGATATATATATTTATAATACTTAATAGTGAAGTAATATATATTTAACTTTAGAAGTGGTGCGAATGAATGTCTTATGCAACCTTGCTAAACGGATATTAGAGCTAAAAACTAACTTTTTTGCACCATTTTTGTCATCTTAATACACATACCTGGAAATAAAGTAGAGCATAGGAGCTTTTAGGTCTTTCATCTTTACGTATTAATTAAACATAAAGACTACCTAAAACTAAAATTAAAATATATGAAATAAAAAACTTTGTGTAATGATCCCAAACTTTGGGTACTAGCATTTTTCACCCAATTCTCCCATTTGTTTGTTCTTTGATCTTAGTTTTTACAAATTAGAGTTTTTTTTTTTTTTTTGGTTTTTTATCTGAAAAGTTATTATCTTTGCAAATTTACAACCTCTGTCAAGTTGAAAGTTTTGGATTATTGATTTGATATATGTAATGTGGTGTTGGCGGATTTGTATGCTTGCACAAGTTGTCAAGCTCTTGTTTTGCTATTTATATGCTATTATGCTTGCAAGTTTAAGATTTTTTCTTGGTTAATGTCTTGATTATAAGGCTTCAAATTTAGGATCTCATTATTTTTGGTTATGTTTACTCTAAAATTGAAATGAAAATAGTTGCTTGTTTAAATTTTGAACAAATCGATTTGTGTAACCGAACCGAAGTAATAAAAAACGAATCGAATTGAACCTAGAATGGATCAAGTTTGGTTGAGAATTTTAGAAAGTCGAAGGTTTTTGAAATTTCAACCTCGATGATGGCCAAAATTGAACCAAATATTATCGGTTTTTAAAATTTAAAACTTAAAACCGGTAATCGGCCTAGCGAGGAGGGGAATCCGGAGGGGAGACGGTTTGGAGATTCTATAAATTTCTTAATTCAATGACATGCTTTTATAGTCACGGAATTTTTTCTTAACATGTTTAAATTAACAATTTCAAAATAAGAAATTTCATTAGTAAACGTCATACCCAATCATCTACCGCTATATTGACAAAAGAAGTGGTCCATATTTTCTGGAGAAGTGTGTACCTAGGAGGTGGAAATAGACCAATTAGCCGGTACAAAAGCCCATTTCATGGCCCATGTCCACTTTTATCGTGATAAGAAATGAAAATCCAATCCATGCAGACTCAAGATAGCCTACTTTGAAGTTTCGAAAGATGGCCGTAGAGCACGAAAACAGATCATATGCAATTTTGTCAATTGATCCGAGGCGGAATGTCCCGAAGGTTCACGCATGGAATTTGAAACTTTGTAGTAGATATATTTTTCAATTACATGAATCTTCAAAAAAGTGGTTATATTTGTAATTTTTTACCACCATTTCAAAGACGTAACATTTGAGCATTAATTAGAGATGAATTCTGGACTTCAAATTAGTACTTCGTCCGGTTCAAAATAAGCCAAAATATAGCTTTTAAAGACAAATAACAAATTAAGAAAATATTATAACTCCTAGGAAAAAAAGATATTTTGACTAAACTACTCTTAATTAAATACTTATTACCTAATTAATTCTTTCTTGATTACATATCTCATTGACTTATCTAAATAGGAATAAATTTAGAAGAAAACAATTTATTCCTTTTGATTTTGTAATGGACACTTATTTTGAATCAAACTTAAAGGCTAAACTTATTATGAATTAACTGAGGGATTATGTCCGAGAAGAATGAAGTATATGATTCATCCGAAGCGTATTTTATTTAAAATACAAAACTTATTAGAATTTTAAAGGTCGGAACTTATAATTTTAAGTGCACAAGGAATTTAAATATTAAAAACCTTAAAGATCAAACCTATCCAATTTAAATCATCCATTAAATTTGCTTATATGATATGGTAGCTCCAGGTAGATATGGAAGTTTTGACTGCAGATTTGTCATAGATAAAATAATATTTTTCACATGGGTAGGAGAAATAAGAAATGAAGGTTAATTAGTAAGTTTTTTTCTTTCTTTTTTATCCTTTTCCAAATATTTGAATAGGAGTTTCAGAGCACAATTATTATTCAGTCTTTCTATGGGAGCCCACTTTTGTTTGATTTTGCGCAGGTGGGACTGGGAGTGATCGGTAATAGAGCGGATTCAGAATTTTAATTAGATAGTTAGATCTTTAAAAAATTTAATATGAAATTTGTTATAGTTTTAAATTTATAACTTTAGATTTAATATTTATTGAAATTTTAGTGAACTTTTACATATAAATTTATATTTAGCAACAAAAATATTGCGTTGAGATAAACTGGCGTCAGCACGTTGAATTCGCCTCAAAGGGAGAGTGAGATTGTGAGAACCGTAGATGGTAGAGATGGACACATAGAGTTGGGAGTGAGTTCAACCGAACTAATGATTTTCAATTTCAGCATAGATCATACATATATTATATATAGAGGCGGAATCAAAAGTTTAAATTTTTGGGTTTTAACTTAAAATTATTTTTGCTTATTGGGTTTTGAATATAATCCCCACATGGTGGGATTATACTGGGCTTGTTGTTGTTGTTGTTGTATTGGGTTCTGAATATAATTTGTACATATAAAGTCCAAACAAATATAAACTTTGAATCAAAACTAAGTTTTAACGGGACAATAGATTATGGATCCACCACAATAAATATATTGTGTACAAATAAATTCCTGAAAAAGTAATTTAATGTTAGGTTTTGAATTCTTACTTTCAAAGAAATTCAAATTAAAACTTTGAACTCGTTAAGTTTAAATATTAAATTATTTCAAAGGAGTTCAAATTAAAACTTTGAACTCACGCGTTGAGCTTAAATATTAAATTGAGGGTATTTGGAAAAATTTTTTACACAGTAATTAAAAGTTACAAACTAAAAAAACCAAAAGTTGGAATCCTAATATTTAAAATTTTTGGCTTATTTTTATACTTTTTAGCATAAAAGTAAGTACTTAAAAGCGTTTTTTATCTTTCTCAAAACTCAAAAATAGAAAAGAACTTAAAAGTCAAAAATACACTTAAAATAAGTCAATCCAAACACCCTCTGTCTCTCGAGCATGTCCTACACAAAGAGTGGACAGGTTTATAAGGTGCATGGGCATTTGCATGTTATTTCTGTCCAACAAAAAAAAAAAAAAAAAAAGAAGGCCCCCAAAGCTGAATGGCAAACATGACATGCATACGGGAGGCATCAACACACTGCTAATACAAGCCAAAATCCCCAGCTCCAAATTCTGCCTTCTTGATTTGAACATAGTGCACAGGGTAGAGTTAGAGCTTCGGTTACGGATTCAGTCGAATTCAATAATTTTAGTTTAAACTTTATATTTGTCTTAAACATCATTAAATATGTATAAATTACTAATTTAGAATCCAGTAACAAAAGGACTAGAATCTGAATCCATAAACTGCAAATCTCGATTCCGCCTCTAAATGTGCCTCTTCAAATTTCATTAGGGGGAAACTCACACAAAAACATATCCAAGAATTCTCATGTCTTCCAAACCGTTAAATCATTCTTGAAAATAAGAAGAAAAAAATGATACTTTTACAATATACTACTATTTCTTTTACAAAATTGAATCATTTGAAGATAGTATAACTGCATATAATTGTCTATAACAAATGAAATTAGAATGGACTGTAAAGAGAGGAGTCCTCCTAGAGTCCGGCGCCGAAATGGAACAAAATTGGACCAAAATTTCCAAAAGGGGTTGTGGGTTACACGATTAACCAAAAGGGGTTAATCGTGTAGTCTTACATGATTTACCTCAATTCATTAACGGTCCTCTATTTCTGTCCATGAACTTCACAAAAAAAAAAAAAAAAGTTAAAAGGTCAAATCATGGACCATATGCCAAAATTCTTTTTGCAAATCTTAGGAGAATGTGTGCAAAAAGATTTTGGCAAATCGACCAATACATGTACACGAAAATTTTTTTTTTTTTTTTTTTTTGTTGTGTGTGACTTTTCTTAAATGTTTGGCAACCATTAGTTAGGCAGTACGTAGCTTTAATTCTGTGGAAAATTGCTTAGCATATACGCAGAAATTAAGTAGTCTATATATGCAGAAATTACTACTACCATCATCCCATGCTTTCATATGTTTAATAATGTAATTTTAACTACTTTTTCAATCATCTAACTCTTCTTTTTCCTTTTTCATTCTTCTGAGCTGACTTTCCTGCTTGGGTTTGATAATTATTTGGCCTCAATATTTTGCGTAAATTAACTATGCTGCAACAATGTATTCAGTGTATGATCTCGAGTGAATTGCTTAGCTCAAAAATTTGCTGTAGGTTTTCTTATTTTGAACAAGTATGTGCATGCATGAATCATGCATGTGCTTTTTGGTTTTCTTCACTTTCTTTTGATATTTTTAATTGAACCAAATGGCATATCTTTTGTATGGCATTTACAGGATGCGGTAGGGATACAAGAGGAGGTTCACCAATGTGGATCTAAAAGAGAGCGCCGGCAAACTAATTGTGGCAAGGGGGGAAAGAAGGACAATGTAAAAATGTCTAGACTGCCAAATAGCCATTTTTCAAATCGATAATTACGAATGTGTATTAGATTTTTTAATTTGATTTTGCACTGTTAAGAGTCCCATCTTTAATCACACATTGTGTTTGAAATAGCCATTTTTCAAATAGTCACAAATTGTGTATTTGGTCATTGCACTTTCAACTCTTTCTTTTTGTTTATCTTTTCAAATAGTCACATATTGTGCAGGTGAACTCTTTCAACTTAAGCAAGAGAGAAAATTACTCTTTTAACTTAAAGATACTTGAGAGATAATAATCCAGATAGGCATGAAGTGTGTAATTTCCACATCTTCCATTTCTTGCTACCAGACAAAATGTTTAAATTCTAAATCGTAGCTTGGTACACGACTTACTATTTTCTCTTATTAAAGTTGAGAATGCATGCAAGAAATAGATGACACTCATCTCTATTGGCCACCTTCTCTATTCAATTTAATTGCAAAACGCGAACTTCGTGAATTAAATAGTAGAAGAAGGAAAGAAATGGATAGAGACCTGCCGATGGTTAGGGGAAGTTATATAGGGTAAAAGTTATAACTAAGAATATACCCCTTGCGAAATCAATAGATGTTATTTTTTCATTATTATGTTTTTTCCTAAGTTGTACGTCGTTATTTCCTTATGTAATCTTCCACGAATATGTTGTTGTCTTTATTGTGTGACATTTATTAAACTTATTTTTTGTGTTTTCTGTATGTTCACACATTATTTCACAAATTTTTAATTATTGTATGGCTTTGTTTGAGTTAAAATATTCTTGAATCAAATGTGGCAACAAATGAAAAACCAAAAATAAGTCTTAATAACATCACGAAAACTCGAAAAGTAGTTAAAATTACATTATTAAACATATGAAAGCATGGGATAATAGTAGTAGTAATTTCTGCATATATCGACTACTTAATTTCTGCATATATGCTAAGCAATTTTCCACAGAATTAATAACGTACTACCAAACTAATGGCTGCCAAACATTTAAGAAAAGTAACAAGAAAAAAAAATTTAACTCTAATGTGCCTACATTACACGATTCATGAGGGGGAAACTCACACAAAATCATGATCCAAATCGATTTGCCCTTAAATTTTTTTTTTTTTTTTTTTTTGAAGAAGACGGAAATAGAGGACCGTTAATAACTGGGAGTAAATCTATAGGCTACACGATTAAATTGAATCACCAAACCTTTTTGGAAATTTTGGTCCAATTTTGTGTCATTTCGACGCTGGACTCGTCCTCCTAGGTGTATAGTAGATCAAGACTTTAAGATTGAACTTGTCAATCTTTTTTATTTAAGAACGTAAGATTTTATGTTCCCCTCCCTTCTATAATTATTTGAATATTAATACACATGGTAAGGATCCTAGACAAAACTCCCACCGCCACGGAGGTGAAGTGAAAGCCTGGGTGAAATTGGCATCCTGATAAAAAATGAGACGGATTAAAATACATTAATATTTTACATAAAAAGATCTCTCTCAGAGTGACCAAGCCAATCAGCTCAAAAGTTGCTCCGAAAAATGAAAAACAAAATCAACATTGAAGAAAATAGCTCTGAATTGTATTGGCAGACAAATTATATATGCACACATAAAACATCAGATCCTCAGATGGATACTATAAACCATACTATCACTATATATCATTTCCTCATAATATAGAGTAAACGTCAATTAATTGATTCCTATTGATATTCCTAGCTAGCCATTAAATGTAACAAGTAAGACCTTGACATTTATATCCTTCAATTTTGCTATATATATGAATGATAACTAGGGCATGTACAACTTGTTGCCACACTTGCACCTCCAAGCTTCTGGGTAGAGACTAGCAGTCACTGGAGTCCCTGGTGGCATGCCACGTGGACTGGCCGGCATGGTGTGCATCTGCTGCACCCTTTGACATACTACATAAGGTGCGACGATATAGCCGCCTAAAATCCTCCTTGTAATAATGCCTTCTTGAATTTCTGCCTCAGGTAATATAAAGGTATGATTTTCAGAAAATATTCAGAAAAAGAATCTAACATGATGGATTTTTTATTTTTTTATAAATTTCCAGGATTGAAGTTGTGGTGATGTAATATTATTCATGAAGTAGGGGTGGGGGACTAGACCTTACCTCCTTTATACATCACTGATTGCCAATGCTAGTTCCATCAAAGAGAATGTAAAACATAGCTATACATTCTCAGAAATGAGATAGTTCCATCAAAGAGAATGTAAAACATAGCTATACATTCTCAGAAATGAGAATGCTATACATTTAGCTAACAAAAAAGTTGATCTTATCATATCTGATCCGAATATTAGGCAGGTGCATCTTAGCCAAAAAATAAGGCCCCTTAGCTCCTCCCGAAAATTGAGCAACATAATGGATAGAATTTGGGACAATTTAGGGCACGCGTCAAACGACTGACAGATGCAAGATTAAAAGGACAACCAAGGACATAAAAAACATATTTTAGAGCAAGAGAATATAGGGAATTAGCTTGTCCAACTCCTTTTGGTTTTGTTTGGATCCCATTGGCTAAAGTAACAGGAGGAAGAGACTATGAGTAAACAATATTTGACAAGAGTGATTTGCTACCAGAAATATGATCAGTAGAGTCTGAGTCCACCACCACCCATGATATAAGTCAATAATTAATAATTTTAAAAGACATTGAAGAAATTGCGATCAAATAAAACTCGTTTAACTCTCGAAATCTAAAGAAGGGAGTATGCAGTTCTAAACCAATGGTGAAATTTTAAAATGAATATAAGCTAATAAAAGTCGTAACAAAGACAAGAAAAGAGTTGTTGAGGGAACATTATGAATTGAAAATGAAAAGATGACCAGATTCAGATTTCAAGGTTAATAGGGATATGGTAATAGGTAGGAGATTTAAATACTTAAAAAAATAGGAAACGGACTAGCATCTAACATAATATAATCTCTGTAATAGGATGCATAAATTTTCATGTAAAACGATTATGTTTAATTATGTCCTAAATATTAACACTGATGATGTGTATATATTTAGAATTTAATCTGTACGTACGTCCTCAATTCAGATTCATAAAGTAAGAAACAACTTGGACAAAGAAACACAAAGCATGAAATTCAGGGTCAGTGACTTAGGTTATGGTCCTAAACTTTAGATTTCAAAACTAATTGAGATATAATAGATAGGGGAATAAATAGGCAAAAGACATAAATTGACCCTTAAATTATACCCCAAAAGTTATTTTCACACTTAAACTATCATGGCGACCCATTACACACCTAATATATTTAAAAGTGATATTTTTTACTCCCTGATACAATATGACCAGTTGTATTAGGGGAGAGTGTACACACTCTTCCTACATCAATTCCACATCGGTCCACGTCAGTGCCACGACAAAAATCCTCTAATTTTAAATTTTAATTTTTTCTCTTTCTCCTCTCTCTCTCTTCCCCCCCCCCTTTTTCTTTCTTCATCCCTACTCCCTTTCTTATTGTATAACCTCCATTGTTTCCAATGAGCTTCAATATTTTCCGGTGAGCTTCAATATTTTCTGGTGAGCTTCCATTTTTTCCGATCTTCTTCATTTTCCGGTCACCAAATTTGCATCTAATCTACCTATAAAATAATATGGGAAATATTGAAGAAATTTGTATCAAATGGGAAATTTTCTTCATTGTTATTAAACAATGAAGAAATTGCACGAACCGCTCTTCAAATGGGCAATGAAGAAATTGCACGGACTGCCCTTTAAATGGGCAACAGTGAAGAAATTGCACGGACTGCCCTTCAAATGGGCAATGAAGAAATTGCACGAACTGCCCTTCAAATGGGCAACAATGAAGGCGGTGGTGGTGATGGTGAAATGAAGAAGAAAAAGGTTTGGGAAGGGGGGGGTGGGGGTGGGAGGTATATGGCGAAGAGAGGGGTGGGATCACACGGGAGAGGAAGGAGAAAAGGGTTTTGGGGGTGGCGGGAAGGTGAGGAGAATGGGGTTGGGGTGGCGGGAATGTGGAGGAGAAGGGGGATGGTTGAATAAAGAAGTTGCAAAAAAAAAAATTGACCTCCCTCTCCTATTATTTAAATATAATTATTTTTTATGACACATCAGCTCTGGAGGGGTAAAAAATATCACTTTTAAATATATTAAATGTGTAATGGATCGCAGATAGTTTAAGACTTGGAAAATGACTTTTTTTGCCGGATAAATATATATAAAAAAAGAAAGGAACAGGAGACATACAGTTATATCTCTAAACTGTAAACATAATAAAATATGTTTATTCAGAAGGTACAATGTACGGAATGTCGCTCGTGGAAAATGACTTCCTTACTCACACCAGGAAAGTCATTTTCTTAGTTTTTAAAGAACTTATTTTTCTAGAGAAAATATTTTGACCAACCAAACACGAAAAAATTAGAAGAGAAAATTCAAAAAAAAAAAAACACTTCTTACAAATATACATTTAAGTCTTAATGACAAGCTTTTATTGACATACGAAAGTTACGATATATTTAAAACCACAGGTTTCAAAAAATTTGTCGCCAGATAAATGTTATGACATGTCTAAACCACAAATTTAAAAATGTTTTCTAATTTTTTCTTAAATTTTGTGCTCAATTAAATATAATTACCCTAGGCGGAGGCTGAGTATTTCTTACAGCGTACGGATTTGACCAGACCTAACTTCTATTTATTTATGTAAGGAATTGATTAATATGTAAAAATATTTAATTGCGAACCTAGTAACTAAGACAAACTATGAATTCGGTGACAATTCAGAACCCACAAAATTTAAATTCTCGTTCTGCTTCTGAAGTTACATAAATTGAAGGAGAGTGACTAATAAAGAATTAATTAGGTGAACGAAGGAAGGGCGAAGGAGATCAACTCATATGAGGCTATGAGCAAGCATGTCTCTTTTGGCTGATTCAAGCATATCTAGTCGTTGAGATCTCTGAGTCACCATGTTGTGTTCACCAACTCCATAATTTTGTTCGTGTATAAAAAAATATGATTTGTTATAAATACATCGTATTACGGACTATTTTATTTTATTTTATCCGTGATAGCTACCACCCTTTGCAAACTGCTTCATCATGACTTAGTCGCTTTCGTTATTTTCATTTCCATATCGCTTTGAATTTCTTGGCCTTATCTGACCTCTTTTTATGCTTTTATTCGACGGGTCTTTAAATTAGTAGGCCTTACTTTAGGAGTAAGGTCTGCGTACACTCTACCCTCCTCAGACCCAACATTGTGGGATTTGACTGGGTTGTTGTTGTTGGGATTTTACACCTTATTATGAATGTCCATTCAAATATATGATTTTTTGGATAAGCTTGCAATTGGGTAAACTTATAATCAATAGTAAAATTGCTTGCAAGTAGCTGAGCAATATGGCATCTCAAAAAAAGCTTTTTAGGGCTTCCCAACAGAATGGCATAAATGCACTCAAAATGTGTAGCTTGCGAGAGCTCATTTAGGTAGCATTGTAGTTGCAAGGTGTAGCCTTGTCACTATTTTTCGAAAAGTCTCGATTTTAAATCTCGAAATGTCTATGCTTCTTTCTTCTATAAATAGAAAGTCAATTCAGTTCATTTGGACATCAATTGAAAGAACAATAAAATCTCTCTCGCTCCCCTATCTTCTTTGGCTATATCTTTCGTTGTCGTGTATTTTTAATATTATTTTATAACATGATTCATCTTCTTCAGCACTGGTATTATTAGCAGAATCAATTATTTTTTGTTGCAATTTTTTGTCCAGTTAGCCGGTACAAAAGCCCATTTCATGGCCCATGTCAACTTTTATTGTGATAAGAAATGAAAATCCAGCCCATGCAGACTCAAGATAGCCTACTTGGAAGTTTCGATAGATGACCTGTTGACTAACGAAAACAGATCATTTCTGACATGCAGACCTATGCAATTTTGTCAATTGATCAGAGGCGGAACGTCTAAGGTTCACACGTGAAATTTGAAATTTTGTGGTAGTAGATGTTTTTCAATTACATGAAGTGAAAAGTGGTTATTTGTGAATTTTTACCCCATTTCAAAGACATAACATTTGAGCTTAATTAGAGACGAATTCTGGACTTCAAATTAGTACTTCCTCCGGTTCAAAATAAGTGCTCACTTTAGCCTTTAGCACACCCCTTAAGAAAATATTATAACTTCTAGGAAAAAAAGATATTTTGACTAAACTACTCTTAATTAAATACTTATTACCAAATTAATGTAGTTTCTTGATTAAATAGAGATTGACTTATCTAAATAGGAATAAATTTAGAAGAAAACAATTTATTCCTTCTTGATTTTGTAAGTGGACACTTATTTTGAATCAAACTTAAAAGGCTAAACTTATTATGAACCGGAGGGATTATGTCCGAGAAGAATGAAGTATATTGATTCATCCGAAGCCAGTATTTTATAGTAGAAGGCATAAATACATAAACTTATTAGAATTTTAACAGGTCGGAACTTATAATTTTAAATGCACAAGGAATTTAAATATTAAAAACCTTAAAGATCAAACCTATCCAATTTAAATCATCCATTCAATTTGCTTATATGATATGGTAGCTCCAGGTAGATATGGAAGTTTGACTGCATGCGTCATACTCTAAAATAATTTTGCGTGGGTAGGAGAAATAAGAAATGAAGGTTAATTAGTAAGTTTTTTTCTTTCTTTTTTATCCTTTTTTTCTTTCTTTTTTATCCTTTTCCAGATATTTGAATAAGAGTTTCAGAGTACAATTATTATTCAGTCTTTCTATGGGAGCCCACTTTTGTTTGATTTTGCGCAGGTGGGACTGGGAGGGATTGGGAATAGAGCGGATTCAAAATTTTAATTACATAGTTCGATCTTTAAGATTTTTAGTATGGAATTCGTAATAATTTTAAATTTATAAGTTTAAATTTAATATTTATTGAAATTTTAGTGGACTTTTACATATAAATTTATATTTAGCAACAAAAATATTGCGTTGAGATAAACTGACGTTAGCACGTTGAATTCGCCTCAAAGTGAGAGTGAGATTGTGAGAACCATAGATGGCAGAGACGGACACATAGAGTTGAGAGTGAGTTCAACTGAACCAATTATTTTCAATTTCAGCTTAGATCATACATCTATATAGAGGCGGAGTCAGAAGTTTAATTTTTTGGGTTTTAACTTAAAATTATTTTTGCTTATTGAGTTCTGAATATAATTTGTACATATTAAAGTCCAAACAAATATAAACTTTGAATCAAAACTATTGAGTTCTGCGGAACCCGTAACTAGCTTTGTGGATCCGCCACAATAAATATATTGTGTACAAATAAATTCCTGAAAAAGTAATTTAATGTTAGGTTTTGAATTCTTACTTTCAAAGTAATTCAAATTATAACTTTGAACTCGTGAAGTTTAAATATTAATAAATTATTTCAAAGAAGTTTAAATTAAAACTTTGAACTCGCGCGTTGAGCTTAAATATTAAATTATGAGGGTATTTGGATTGGTTTTGTTAAAAGTAGCTTATAAGTTAAAAGCTAAAAGCTATAAATTGGGAATACCCACTTTTGGCTTTCGGCTTATTTTTATACTTTTCTGGCCTAAAAATAAATACTTAAAATCACTTTTTATCTTTCTTAAATACCACAAAAAGTAGAAAAGTGCTTAAAAGTCAATAAATACTTAAAATAAGCCAATCCAAACCCCCTCGATGTCTCTCGAGCATGTCCTACACAAAGAGCATTTGCATGTAGTTTCTGTCAAAAAAAAAAAAAAGAAGGCCCCCCAAGCTGAATGGCAGACATGACATGCATATGGGAGGCATCACACACTGCCAATACAAGCCAAAATCCCCAGCTCCAAATTCTGCTTTCTTGATTTGAACATAGTGCACAGGTAGAGTTAGAGCTTCGGTTACGGAGTCGAATTCAGTAATTTTAGTTTAAACTTTATATTTGTCTAAACATCATTAAATATGTACAAATTACTAATTTAGAATCCAGTAATAAAAGGACTAGAATTCTGAATTCATAAACTGCAAATCCCGATTCCACCTCTGAATGTGCCTCTTCAAATTTCATTAGGGGGAAATTCACACAAAAACATATCCACGAATTCTCATGTCTTCAAAACCGTTCAATCATTCTTGAAAATAAGAAGAAAGAAATGATACTTTTACAATATACTACTATTTCTTTTACAAAATTGAATCATTTGAAAGATAGTATAACTGCATATAATTGTCTATAACAAATGAAATTAGAATGGACTGTAAAAAGAGGAGTCCTCCTAGGTGTTTAGTAGATCAAGACTTTAAGATTGAACTTGTCAATCTTTTTTATTTAAGAATGTAAGATTTTATGTTCCCCTCCCTTCTATAATTATTTGAATATTAATACACATGGTAAGGATCCTAGCCAAAACTCCCACCGCCACGGAGGTGAAGTGAAAGCCTGAGTGAAATTGGCATCCTGATAAAAAATGAGACGGATTAAAATACATTAATATTTTACATAAAAAGATCTCTTTCAGAGTGACCAAGCCAATCAGCTCAAAAGTAGCTCCGAAAAATGAGAAACAAAATCAACATTGAGGAAAGTAGCTCTGAATTGTATTGGTGGACAAATTATATATGTACACATAAAACATCAGATCCTCAAATGGATACAATAAACCATACTATCACTATATATCATTTCCTCATAATATAGAGTAAACGTCAATTAATTAGTTCCTATTGATATTCCTAGCAGCTAGCCATCAAATGTAACAAGTAAGACCTTGACATTTATATCCTTCAATTTTGCTATATATATGAATGATAACTAGGGCATGTACAACTTGTTGCCACACTTGCACCTCCAAGCTTCTGGGTAGTACTCAGCAGTCACCGGAGTCCCCGGTGGCACCGCCACGTGGACTGGCCGGCATGGTGTGCATCTGCCGCATTTTGACATGCACCGTGGTGGCGACGATCCTAGCCCGCCTAAAATCCTCCTTGTATTTCCCGTGGCCTTCTTGGATTTCTGCCTCAGGTAATATAAAGGTATGATTTTCAGAAAATATTCAAAAAAAGAATCTAACATAATGGATTTTTTTTAAAAATAAATTTCCAGGATTGGAGTTGTGGTGATAGTAATATTATTCATGAAGCAGGGGTGGGGGACTAAACCCCCTATATTAACAGGGGCGGATCCATAAATTTTATATCATGGGTGCTCAACTATTTTTAGTTTGAAAATTACTACATAGAGTGAGTTCTCAGTTAATAAATTTGAATGAATTACTAGATTTGTTATACAAATAATAGTGTTTGTCACAAGTAGCAGTGGGTGCTTAAGCACCCATAGTACATCACATAGGTCCGCCATTGCCTATATACATCACTGATTGCCAATGCAATCTCCATCAAGGAGAATGTAAAACATAGCTATACATTCTCAGAAATCAAAATGCTATACATTTAGCTAACAAAAAAGTTGGTCTTATCATATCTGATCCTAATATTAGGTAGGTGCATCTTATCCAAAAAATAAGGCCCCTTAGCTCCTCCCGGAAACTGAGCAACATAAAGGATAGAATTTAACATTTTATTGACCTAAAATAAAAAAAAAATAAAAACAAATAGAGATACTACGCCATATGGGCATCAAATATTTTTTCAATATTTAATAAATTGAAGTTTCCGTATTCAAAATTACTAAAAGAGTTAAAAATGGCTCTAATGTACTGAAAATGGTTCAAATTTGTCCTCCTACCACCTTTTGACCACAATTGCTCTTAAAATTAATTTTGGGTTCAAAATGACCCCACTTGTCTTAACATTAATTTTCAGTCATTTTTAACCAAAAATTAATGTTAAGGCAATTATGATCTAATAGGTGAAAGGAGGACATATTTGAACCATTTTCAATACGCTAGGGAATTTTTGACCTTTTTCCATTAAAAATTCAGATAAAATATAAAAATGATAGTTTGAGGAGTATTTCAAGTAAATTGACAGATTTCGCTCTCAAATATTCAACCTTTACAACCGTTTGGCCATGAGAAGTTTTCACCTTTTTCTGGATTTTTTTTTACTTTTTTTGAAAATTACCGTTTGACCATGAAAATTCCAAATACAACTTGAAGTGGTATTTGGAATTTAAAAAATACCTAAAACCTTATTTTTACTTTTTTCATTTTCATTATATTCAAACAACCTAATATTCTCTGCAAAAACTATAACCAAACACAACTCGATCTTCAAAATTCCAAATAAAATAAAAAAATATTGATTTTCATGGCCAAACGCCTACTAAATTTTTTCCAAGTTGAGTTTATAACAAACACAACTTCAGGTTTATTTCAAATATTTTTTTTCTGTTTCCATGTTTTTCTTTTGGCTGAGTTTTGTTGACTACTAACCTAATATTCAGTAGCACAAAAATCAGTAATTGACATGTGGCCCTAGACACGAGGATATATAGTGATATATATGGGCTATGAAGAAGCACGTGAGAACATTGCTCCGTTCAATGCGCTGGTTGAAAATCAGAAAGAAGAGAAGACTTGACAAATTAGGACGAAGACAGAGACTGTTGTCTCCCTTTCTACATGTTAACGTGCACGCCTACATATTTCCATAACAAAAATGGACCCCATTATACAGGGGCAGATGTAACATTATGTTATCGGATTCAACTGAATTTTTATTTGTTCATTACCTACTTAATCTGGCTCCTGAAATATATAAACTCGTAAGAGAAATTGATTCGTTTCTCCTTATTTTGGAGCAACCGTTAGTAGGAAGGATGTATTTGAACTATTTAGCTAGTCGGAGGGCGTATTTGAGCCAAATATGTAAATGCGAGAGTTTTTTTGAGTCAAAAAGGTAACAGAGAGTATATTTGACCTATTTCGAATAGTTTAGGGGTATTTTAGCCCTTTTCTGTTTCATTTTATTAGTCTTTCTCGATTAGAATCATAAAATGAGTTGTCTCCTCCTGATAATCTTTTGTATGGGTAGAACTACTGTGAGCGATCTAAACTAATCTACCCTTCTCTACCAAATCAGTAAGGTGACCTAGTCTCTCGCCTAGCCTTCGTCTTCATCAGTGGCAAAGTTGATGCGGTCAACGCCGGACTGCCACCTTTTTTCTTTAAGGTTGAGCTTGTTCAATTGAAGCTACCCTAATGTTTTTTATGCGAATTGGACACATATTTATGCATAAGTTTCATTACAATTCTAATAAATAGTAGATATAAATTCATAATGTTAAAATATAAAGTATTCAACACTAAAAACCTTAAAGTTTGAATTCATAAGGTTTAAACTCCGGATATGCCGCACCAATGTCATTATATTGTTGGAACGATTTGATAATTGGGAAAGCACAGAAGAGATAACTCTTTATACTAAACGTGTATATAGATTTATAGTTTGCTACTACTAATTAGTCGCGCCAAATCTGTGTTTATAAATTTACTCAGATCATAGAAAATTGAGTGCATATTGAGAACCAATTGTCTTACTCGTTGATGGTCAAGAATATTAGTCCTAGTGGATTTATAAGTAGAAATGCCAATTTAATAGTGAGTTGGGCTTTCCTGTTCAACCTATAACGGGTGATTTACAAGAATGGATTCCAACCCATATCAAATTAAAAAAATAAAGAGAATGGTTATGTTTGTGGGTTCCCAAGTCGTATTTAATATATATTCTTGAATTTTTCAATACAAATACAGGATCCGAATAAATACATGGGGGTTCCTGGGAACCCCCATATACTAAGCTAAATCCGCCCCTGGAGGTAGATGATTTTGAACTTTTAATCTCGGTTGCAATATGGACAAAAATTTTGATTTTTGATCCAAAAGGTTTACTCATAGATATGGGAGTCAAAAGGTCATTGGATGTAATTCCTAGCTTATAACAAGAAATTTTTACACTACACATCAACAGAGCTCACAACAAATAATCCTAATCTTCATTATTTATTATTTACAGATTTTAGCAAGTATAATCATCAGTAATTATACACTTGGTATATGTTGAGTATACACCAGCAATGACTATAATCTATTAGGGTTAGGCGGGTGACATTTTTTCTGAATGACTGACTAAAATGTTAATATTGGTTGGTCCTCAAACGCGGGCGATTGTTGTGGACCAATTATTTCCATTGATTACAAAGAGTATCATTAGTGAGTTTGTAGGTTGATATGACTCTCTCACTTAATAGACTAATTTTTTTAGTCAGTACTCTTGTTCAACCTATAAAAGTGCACCAAATATTGGTTGGTTCCTAGAAAATCAAGGTAATAGTTTTGGTACTTACATTCTCCCCATCAATTGTCATAAACTGTAACTAACTGACTCAAGTGAGAAACAAAGTGAATGTGTACAAGTTAAAGATTGGGAACTATAAGTAGATAGTTAACACACCTGGAAGGAAAAATCAGCTTTAGCGGCCAACCCAAAATTGATTTCTGTAAAGATGAAAATGGAAAAGAGCATGAAGGTCAAAAAGTAAAATATACATTTAGCCATAACTAATTCAATAGCAGTATTTAACTTCTAAACGCTGATAATATACAAAATTTAAACTATCATGTCATCTTGAGCTTAATTAAAGGCACTTCCTATAATAAATAAAACTAATAACTTTGCATACAGAAAAACCTTCTCCATCAAGTTAAATTGCACTATTCATATCAAGATTTTATTTTCACTGTCAGTGAATATAAGATAAATCGTAATTAAATTAGGTTATGCAGCATTAATAAAGAAAATATCTTAATGTTAATTAAACTTCGCTAGAGGATAATTAAGAGATGAAAACAAATTAAAAATTATTTGCTTTATCCCAATTTATATGAAGGGGTTCGGAGTATGAGGGTGATCAAAACACTTAAATTTAATTATGAAATCAAATATAAATTTTTTAAAAATTTTAAAATAAAATTTATATATTTGAAAACTACACAAAAAGTACTAGTACAAATCAACATAGCTATTATTCACAATATTTCAAAAAAAAATGAGAAAATTGTAACAAAAAAATTGTTTAACTCCCCAAATAGTTACACCTTCACATCAAATGGGATGAATAATAGTAATTAACATGCTATAATATGTTAAAACACTCTAATTATGTAAGGATCTTTGTGTTGTCAGTGTTTCTAACTATGGAGGCTAAAACCTCTGCGAATTGCAACTTTCAACCTCCACAATTACCCAGTTTTTTTGTAGAAACCTAAACTCATAACTTAAATCCCTATATTTATTATGATATCCAGATGATTAGTGTATGTTTAAAATATGAAATATAATCAAAAACTTACCATAGAGACTTGTAGAGATGGGGGTGTTGTAAGCTGCAAAAAAGAAGAGGAAGAAGAAGGAAATTGAGAAAAAGAGAAGGATTTTTTTCTGTATAATCCTCCATCTGACACTGCAGTAGGACTCCATGGACAAGAGGAGAAGAATGATGACCACAAAGATATATTATAGTGAAATTAAGACAAATTATTACAAAGTAAATCAAGATCTGCTAAATGCAAATTTGATAACTTTGATCATTCTGACTCACATACGAGAGAGAGAGAGAGAGAGAGAGAAAGAGAGGAAAGTGTAGTTAAGGAAGTAGAAGAAATTGAGGGAAAACTGCAGAAAGAAGGTGGCAAGAAATTATTTGACTTATTTATGCATATAGTGTAAAAGAAATTAACATTTATAATTTAATCGATAATATTTTGACTTGTTATATGAATTTAAGTTATATACTATGTAAAGATTTTTTACAATATTATTGCTATTTAACATGTGACAGTTACTATTTTTACCAACTTAAGTACTAACTAATGTTTAAAGATTTGTCTATAATTATCTTATAGGTAACCTGATTGTTTAAATACATTACACTATCAATGAATATATAATAACTTGAACATTTATATTACCAAGAGGTTAAATTTTGTGCATTGTCAGTGAATTAATTTCTTATACCATCAGGTTAAATTCACTTACAACTATAAGTAAATTTTCTTACCAAATTAATATAAATTGACTTGATGGTGTAAGAATACTTACATTGTTAGCAGGTATGACTTAAATCGATTAAATTTTTTGCATTGGAAGATTAAGTTGACCTACAATAATAAATAACTTTTCGTAACAAATCTAATAAGTTAATATGAAAAATAGAATAATAATCTGTTATAATTTATCATATTTCAATTATGTAAAACTAATTTACACTATTAGTAGATTTAACTTAAATCTCTTACATTACGGTGCCCGCTTCATCTAAATCCAATACTTTTGACGTTTAGCATAAAGTTATGTGTAACATTTCACTAAAATAGCAAATAAATTATATATATGAATCCATAACTTCAAAAATATAATGAGTTAAATTCTACAAACCTTAAAAATTAAATCCAATAGAATCTAAAATAGCAAATAAATTATATAAATATGAATCCATAACTTCAAAAATATAATGAGTTAAATTCTACAAACCTTAAAAATTAAATCCAATAGAATTATATTATTGATCCGCCTCGACAATGAAAATATGTTTTTACAATGTAAATCACCAAAACAGATACTATAATCACTTGTAATGTCCCACAAAAACTAGTAATTCAATATATAATAGTACAAATTATCTACTTCAACAGGTTAAAATACATGAAGAACTAAAAATTCTCTATACATCCAAATATATAAAAATCAAATTTTGATACCACTAAAGCATGCATATAATACAAACTTAAACAAAAGGGTGAAGGACCTCGATATTAGAGTGAACAGTTACCCTCTGTTTTGCTATGTCTAGTTCTCAGATTCTCCTGCACACATTTTCCTACTGTCTTCAAATTTTCCCAACCCAGTAACAAAACTTCAACTACTCCCAGGCCCCAGCCTCTTATTCTGCAAAAAGTTACTGTCCTTTTCCATAATCCCACTTTAGTAATACTACATTATTAGCAATTCATGTAAGTACTAGTAATACTTATATTATTGTTCATGTTAATGCAGTGGTAAAGTCAAAAATTTATTAAGTGACTTCGAAATATTAAACAATGAATAGGCGAAAAAATTAAGAAAATTTAACATATAATAAATGTACATACAAAAAGTTAATCGATCTATACGTTGTAATTTTTCAATGAAAAGAAGTCAATTCCTTCGACGAAGGTGGCTCAGCCATTATGGTCACGGTTAGGTTTTATTAATTGATTACTCTTTTGGCAGTACAGTAGTAAGCAGTGTCAAAATATTTACATAATTATGTCTCTTATAAAGATATTTTATTTAGTTTTTATGATAAGTGTTAATTTGAAAAAATAGTAAAAAAAAAGTTCAAATTATATACACCGTTAGCTTAAATAGAGCTTTTTACACTATCATGTCGGCTAACGGATATCTAAATGTATCTCCTTCAAACGCGTGAGATATGTAATCTTGAAAATAAGGTAGGTCACCTGCTAACAGGAAGTGACTTGATAGGGTAAAAAGTTCTTACACCAATAGTGTATATAACTTAAAACTTAAATAAAATGGTAACTAACATGTTATCACGTGTTAAACTACACTAAAGTTGTATATAACTTGAACTCAACTCAAATTGTCTTATTTTTAGTCTATAATATCATACCTTATCGAATCGCTTAAAAGATGATTGCAACTAATCATATATATATTATCTAGCATTGTTGATAATCGCAAACTAAAGAGTAAGCAAGTTACATGAATAATAAAAAATTTATTACACTATCAATATATATTAGCTCAAATACAATATCAAGAATTGGAAAACCTTCTATTCAACCCATCATTTTCTGCTATACAAGCATGTGCAGAGAGAGAGAGATGCAAACACAATCAAGTCCAAAGATCTGTTGTTGAAAAGGATCACACTTGATGCCTATATTTGAGCCTACATTTATTCCACAAGAAATAGACTTGAATATATAGATGTCTCCATGTATTGTCTCAATAAATAGCATACTATTTGTTTTTCAAAAGTTTATAGGTAGTTCTATGTCACTTTCTGGATGTGTAATCAACCTTGCTACAATGCATTAGGAATAGAAATGTCTTGGTAGGTAGCCACTATGCAGCTGATTTTCCACAATAATGGATAAAGTTTTTTCCTATAGAAACCACATTTTTCTTTCTAAAGTAAAAGCATTTGGGGTTTTATTGATATAATTATATTATATGATAACTTCTAACTTTCGATGAGTTCAAAGAGCTAATGCAGAAATACCTAAAAATAAGACGGACAATTCCTTTTTTTTCCCTTCTCGATTCAGATAATCGTTTTGAGGTTCCGACTAATTTGGATTTTCACCGCGTACATATGGCCTATTAAAGAGGGAAGTCTTCCATGTACCATGACTTGTTCCATTCTATCTTCTTGAATTAAGAAATCTACTTAAGAGTTAAGGATCGTATTCATTCCTACAACTACCCTCGGTGGTTTTACACTATCAAGTACGGATATATAAGTTAAACTCCTCTATAATGACTAAATTATAATTCATATTCAACTGTTGTTTTTTACATTTTCCATACCTTTCTACTTCTTGTCAGAATGATATAAACTTACTCACACTTGATTTTTGCATTAAATTGAGTAATTTAACCTTCGTATAAATATTAAAGTGAGACTATATATCATTCAAATACAATTAAGTGATAAATATGCATATTTGAAATACATATTTTGCATTTATTGTTGTAAATAACGGATGCATATAATTATCGGAAAAGGGTCAAATATACCCCTGAACTATCACAAAAGGGTTAAATATACCCCTCGTTATACTTTGGGTCCAAATATACCCTTCCCGTTATACTTTGGGTTCAAATATACCCCTCTATTATACTTTGGGTCCAAATATATCCCCTCCTCCATTAAAATTGTCCATGGTGGACATGAGCTATGATGTGGCACCGACAACTAGGTGAGGTGGACACCACATGGCATGCCACCTCACCACCCCAATCCATTACCCCTCTTTTTCCTTCTTCTTTCACCACTACCATCTCCTTCTCTCCACAACCTTTGCCACCAGTAGCACCACCACACCACCATCTCCACCTTCATCATATTAGAGGGCCACCACTGACATCAACCTTTGCCAATTCTAAGTAAACATTTTGAGAAAATTCATGATTTTGAAAATTTTATTTATTTTGTTTTCTTCTTTTCTGTTTTCTTTATTGAGTTTTTACATGCTATAAATATATATATGCTTGCTTTGATTAAAAAAAAAAAAAAAAAACAAGGTTTCACGGTAATTGTGCGTTTTTTGGTTCTCTATAGTACTAATTAACAAAACTAACTATTAATTAAATAAAGGGATGAGTATCCAACTTTGTATTTCAGTTTGCATTTTTAATCAAAAAAGGAGAAAGATCTTCACTGGAATCAGTGGAAGTATTCAGTTTGATGAGCACTTTAAGTAATTTTTACCTAAGTCTAACTATTGAGATGAAGGTGGTGCTAATGGTAGCAAAGGTTGTGGAGGGGAGGAGATGGTAGTGGTGGAAAAAGAAGGGGAAGAGAGGGGTAAATGGGTTGGGGGTGGTGAGGTGGCATGCCATGTGGTGTCCACCTCACCTAGTTGTCAGTGCCACATCATATCTCATGTCCACCATGGACAATTTTAACGGAGGAGGGGTATATTTGGACCCAAAGTATAATAGAGGAGTATATCTGAACCCAAAGTATAACGGTAAGGGTATATTTTGACCCAAAGTATAACGAGGGGTATATTTAACCATTTTGTCACAGTTCAGGAGTATATTTGACCCTTTTCCGTATAATTATTTATCTTTTTTCCAACTTAACGAAACATTTGGGGTAAATAATAGCTTCACTTTTAGAGAAATAATTGGGTTACACTTAGTAGACTGATATTCTCCCTCCTCGTGTAATTACCGTCACTTATAATATTTATTATGTTGTTTTTAAATATGTGAATTTATTTTTTAAAAATTTAAAATTTTCATATCCGAACTCATGGTCAAAATTAAAATGTACGATTCTCGAAATCCGAACAGTAACACCTGAGTTGGGACTTGGGGGTACTATTTTACTAAGATTAATTTCATCAACAACCCCAATAAATTAAAAGGCAAATTCTACCCTCTCAATCAATCTATCATTTTTTTCCTTAGATTCCAAAGGCAATGAGGTACAGACAAAAACATACGCACGAACATAATAGTTGGTACATATGTTTGGTACTTGGATAACTCCTTTTCAAGAACTTCAATTTAAATTAACATATATATATGTATGCAATTGTTTGTCTTGTATAGTGTACTGTGGATTAGAAATTATCTTTGGCATGTTTTCCCTTCAGGTTGTTTGGTCCAAATCAAACCTCTAAGAAAACCTAACAATGTGTGTAGTATTGATGTGCAGAGACATTTCATGATGTCCTGTCTTTCTGATGAAACTTGAATTTTTTTACCACACGTAGGGTACTCTCTAGTCTCTACCGCTTGACAAAAAAAATCATTTTATATATTAGTAAATAATATTTATTTTATAATATATATTTTGGTCTTTCAGTTATTAGTAAATTCTAATTCTAGTCCAATTGATAGCTGACTAAGGATATTTAACATTCAATTACTTAAAATGTGCACTTTTGATCTTTTTGCTTGTGAATATTCACAAATTTATGATAATTATTGATTGTTTCATCAGTTAATATCCATGTATTATATTAAGCTTGTATTTTTACTCTATACTGAGGGTAATATGGTTTTAAAAGTTAGGTCAAATATAACATATTTCTTATATAAAGGGACAAAAAGTACACATTCAGGAGCCGTTTGGACATGATTTGAAACCATGATATGAAATCAGTGATTTGAATTGTGATGATTTGAAGTTGAAGTTTTGTTTGGACATGCAATTTGGATTTCTTAAGTTGTATGTTTCCTTATAGATATAAAAATCCCACAAGTTGTGAAAACCATCAAAACTTTTCCAGTTCTTATACAATCTTACCAAATGAGCAAATCCTAGCACATAACAAAATGAATACGCTACTAAAATGCCTTTCTGAAAAATACATCAATTGTCAAACTTTAGTTCAATAAAAAAGAATATTGAACATGAGTTGTACTGTAACTGTTCTTTTATATAATACTCCCACATGGTATGGACAATCTCTTAATATACTACCAACTTGCAGATTTTTTAATATTTGATATAAATTGTTGTAAATATAGTTGGCAAATATATCTACCAACTTATAGATCTTTGTTTACAAAATATAAAATTATGGGTCAAGTTTTATATTTAAAAATTTGGAAATCATGATTTGAAATTCCAAATCACACCTTTTTGGAGAATTTGGGATTTGAAATCATGATATGAAGTTGAAGTTGAAATTTTGTGCAAATTGCAACAAACGCTGATTTAAAATCAAAATATGAAATCATGATTGCATATCGCATGGCCAAACGCCTACTTAATTAATAGAAGATTAAATGTGCTAAGTCATATATCACAAGAATCAAAATCAAAATTTATTAAATATTAAGGAACGAAAAGTGCTATTGTCCCAAATATTAATTTAGGACAGGAAGTAAAATCTTCGAATCGCCACTATCCCAAATTCAAATTACAAAATCCTATATGTCTCTAGGCTCTGTTGAAGGTCTTTGTCCAGCTTAATCAGGAAACTAATCATTTGATTAATTAGTGTCATTATTTGAGATCTTGTACTATTAGGTTAAAACTTAACAAGAACTGCGCCAAAGCTATATGGTTTTAAAGATATCTTTTGTTATTATTATAGAGTTGTCTTATATTATCCACTACATGTATGAAACTAAACGCACACAAATTCAATTTGGTGCTAATATTTAAGTGATGCCCTAAGTTCATAAATTTTTACATTTCATAACATCTTAAATATGTAGTGACTGAAGTGTGAAAATAGGATCTCTTGCCCGACTGAAGTTAGTATTGACAAAATCTAACACTCTAAAGTTTCATATAGCTGACATTCGAGCATTCTCCCTGAACTTTAGATATTTTTGCTGGACATCAGCCATTTTTGTCTAAAGTTCATGTCCATATTCTTGAAGTTTAATAAATTTTACTTGAACTTCAGTCATATAAAGTTGTTCAGAAGTGAGTAGACGTTAAAAAAGAAAATAAATTGAATCTTCTATTAATTAAATGTGTGCTCAAAAGGGCATAATCGTAATCCTATAAGTTTAACACAGTTCAACAAATATCTACGTGATCAGTCAAGTTAGATAATCACAATATAACCAATCTTTCAATTAAGCATCAAAGACAATCAATAAAATGACATGATGTGATATGCAAATGCAATGCAAAGGTCATGTAGGCTGTAGCAACCGGTATGGTATACAAACGCTCTTTTAATAGGGATACGTGACTCATTTGAGATTAGCGAAAGTCCATACAAATTTCTTTTAGCTGTCATTTCGAGTAAATCCAATGGGTCAAGTCATCTCAACAATGAAATAACCAAAGTGAAACCAATACTTTTGTAGGGGTTTATATGGTTTCAATTGAGTTAGTTTTTCAAAGAAAAAATCAAACTAACTATTCCGGTTCAAAAACTCTATAGTCGCATTAAACTAACATAAATGTCGTTTATTTTTGTTTCTGGGCTCTTCATATACACATTCACGTACATAATCACATTCTTAAAAGCAAGAGAAAAATAAATAATCGATGTGTCTATCATTCGTCAAAAAGGTAAATGTAGAAAAAAAATAAAGTATTACTACAACAACATACCCAGTGTAATTCCACAAAAATGGGGTCTAGGGGAATAAAGTGTATGCAGCCCTTAAATCTACCTTAGGAGGTAGAGCGGTTGTTTCCGATAGACCTTTGCCACAAGAGATACTTTTATGTATAAGAAAAATAGAAATACAGGAGATTAATCAAGTAACTATAATAATACATAGTGGATAGTCTCAAATCTAAATTACAGCGTTTCCTTAGAACAGTTCTTTTGCAACATAATCAATCTAACTATAAAATAAGACATAAAAATTTTCTGAAAAGAAAATAGGAAAGAGTAATGAAGGCTTTGTAAGATTATAGCCAAATAGTATTCGTCCATCAAATTTACAAAATATGTACACAATATATAGGTAGTGTAGATACATATACAAAATATGTACACAATTATACTAAATATACATATACTAACATACATATAGATAATATATACAGTCGAAGTGTACACTTTATAGTACAACAATAACAACATACCCAGTAAAATCTCACCAGGTGGGGTCTGGGGAGGGTAAAATGTATGCAGAAGAGTACATTGTATACTAAATATACATATATTATACATACCTTTACGAAGCATATACAGCTAAAGTATATTGGTAGTATATATATCGGCCATGTTGGTAAACTTATTGGCCGAAGGGTACATTTGCGTAACTTTCCAGAGTTGGGAAAAAAACGTAACTATACAAAAATATAAAAATATTTACAAAATGTTAGCATAATTATTTAATTAATATATATAGCTAGCACTAACAAACCAACTGATTTTTTTCCTACTTTTTTGCTCAAAAAATATCTCCCTCTCACCACAATTACGTTCCATTTATATCTTACATATACTATAAATAAATATTTATATTTTAATTAAAAAATCACAAAAAAAGTGCTTTCAATATAGCAAATTTATTCCATGAATATACAATGGTAACCTTTATATCCCATAAAATTGTACTAGAAATATAACAATATTTGAATTTGTCATATTCTATATTTATACCATAAAATACATGGTATATTTATGGTATAATTTTTTTATAACATAAATATACATAGTTTATTTTAGATATAAAATTTTATACCATAAAATTACATGGTATATTTTAGATACAAAAGTTTTATACCAAGCATATATTACAAATATAAATTTATATGTAAAAAAAAAAATTAAAAACTTTTGATATAACAAATTTATACCATGAATATATCCCCCTAAATTTATTGAAAGTATATTTAGAAGAAAAATAAAATTTTACACCATTTTATGTGTGTATATCTAATAATATATACAGTATAATAAAGATATACATGGTATAATAAAAGACATTGATGGTATAATAAAGATATCCCTATGAATACACATGGTATAAATATATAATCAAACTGAAAATAGGGATAATTAGTGTTAAACGAATTCCTTAATTAGTGGAAAAATTAATGATGAAAGAGAAGGGGATATGTACATGTTAATTAGAATCATTCGTAAACTAATTTCTATCATTCGTAAACTAATTTCTTAGTTAGTGAGAAAGATGATGATGAAAGAGAAAATGATAAGTATTAATTAGGATGTGACTTAATCCCTTAATTAGTGGTCCTTCATTAACCGTAAGTGATTTCACAATATTGCAAAAATGGAAAAGAAGTCTGTCATTTTTGGAATAAAAAAGAAGTACTCTTATTTATGAAAATACTTTTAGAAAATTGACTCCTCGGGTAAAAATCATGTCCAGAAAAGTTGAAACAACTTTGGTCCAATACTACAGAAAAACATTAAATATGAAAACATCCCAAACATATATACAAAAAAGAAATCAAATCAAACGATTTCTAGGGATCGTGTACACATAAGTTGAATAACTTTGTCCCAATCGAGATCTTCTAATTAGAAATCTAGTGGTCGTATACACATAAGTTAAACAACTTTGTCCCAGTCGAATTTTCTCTAATTTAAAATCAAATCAAACTACCAAATCGAATTTTTCATCAATTTGAGTCGGTTTCACAGTTCGAATCAATGTATTTAATTTTTAGGAGTGAATTTAGGCATCAGTCCCTTATTAGGCTTTTTGGAATTAAACTTATATATTTAGACCACCTATTAATCGATATAATCGTGGTTAAAAAACTTTAAATATTCTTGATTATTTATTAACAAAAAAATTCCATCCTTTAAATATTTATTAACAAAAAAATTCTATCCTTTAAATATTAATGCATTTCTTTTTATGTATGGGGAGATTAACTTAATATACTTATGTAGGCCCAATTTCACTGTTGATATTTTAATTTATTTTTAAACAATTTTAGTGAATAATGATAAGTTTACTGTTGGAGATTTATAGTTTTGTATCTATTACAAATAGTACTTTAGTTAAATGTATTTTCACAAGAAATCACTAAACATAACATATATGATTTGTAAATAAAGCATAGAAGATTTTTGTAAGGTCGTTTTCTTCCATGCAAATGCAACGTTTATTGCTCCACGTCTCTCAATAAACTTCGGAATTATTGCAATCATTTTACACGAATCAAGCGGCTATAATGTACGTACTGAGGGCTAATGAAATTAGGAGACTTTCACCCAGTACACTATATTGGACTCTATTGCTGACATAGAATTTAAAGGAAAATTTACTGGACATAACTACCTCTAAGACTTATTTATTAATAATAGCTATCTTTTATTTTATTTATTTTTAGTAGCTTAAATTAATTTCAAAATTACCAGTTGTAACTGGTCTACAAACCGTCTGTATTTCCCCTAAACTTACGGCCCATGCTTCCCAATAACTCCCAATCTCTTCTCTTTTCAAATTAATTTCTCTCCCATCTTCAATATTTTCAACCGTATTATACGCCCATTATCTATCATCATTATTAGCACGATTCCATCTTCCTTAATCGTTACCCACACAGTATAGGTAACGAATTTTGCTAATTTATTAGAATTTTTTTATTTTCTTTGTTGTATTTCTCTATATTTATTCTTATATTTCATCGTTTTCTTTGTTTCTTTTCATTCCTTTTTTTCTGTTTTCAGCCATTGTTAGAGTGTTTAAAACAAGATCTAATTCTCCATTTTAATGGCGGAAAGAGATACTCCAAGCAGGAATACTCGAGGTAGTCGCGATGTTTATGATGGTCCTAGTTTCTCTTTGGGATTTTCATAACAACAACTTGCAATTGCAGGAGAATCTGCTAAAATTGTTGCTGAGAGAAGAAGCAAGAAGATTTATGACCCATCAAGGATGCGTCAACTTCAACGAACTGAAGTTGCAAAATCGAGCAAGCGCAAAGATGATGTACCAGTCAAAAAGGTTCTAAAGTTGCTCAACAAAACAAGAGAAAAGTAACCAAGACTTCTTCTGACGTTAAGGGTAAAAAGGTTGTTAAAGATGTAGATCTGGAAGAGGATGAACAGGTATTGATGAATTTTTTCGATTTTGTTGTTTTGTATTTCACTATATTTCTGTATATTTCAACATATTTTTGTATGCAATTCAGTATATTTCTGTGTATTTAATAAAATGTATATGTGCATCAACTGTAGTTTATATCATATATAACATAATTGTGGTAGCTGTGTTTGTAGTTAACTGTATTTCATTATATTTCTATATATTTCACAAGTACGTATGTTTACTATTCTGTATATTTTATTGTACTTATATATTTTAAAAGCTGTGTTAGTTGTCTTATGCAATTTTTTTGTGTGTATATTTTTGTTGTATATATATGTGTTAATTTTGGTGTCTGTGTCTATGTTTTATACAATTGTTTCTGTCTTAACTTAGTGTTGCATTTTTATTTTAGGAAACTAAATTCTATGTTAAGAGTCATCCTGAAGAGGCTCCATCGATGCAACGGTACACGAATATCGAGGTGTTCAAAGATCTCAAGAGTAAGCTAACTGTTCCACAGTTAGAGATCTTTTCCAAGACAATATTTGGAAATTCCTCGGAATGCAGAGATTCGGAGGTTCAAGCACGTATTTTTAGGTGCTTCATGGTAAGAGAGCTCAAGGAGAGCACTTCTAATTGCTTGACAATCGATATAAATGGTACCGTATTGCGATTTACCATGAGAGAATTTGCCCTTATGAGCGGGCTAAATTGTGTAGCCGATGAAGGTCAATTTACATACGATGAGGAAAAACCGAATAGGATTATGGATGATTATTTTGGTGGAACCAGGAGTAGAGTAAAAAGATTGGAGTTGATTGATTGCTTTAAGAATAAGTGTTGGGGAGATAATGATGAGGACGCTGTTAAGTTTGCAATTCTGTTTTTTTATAAATACATACATCTTTTGCGGTGAGCCTAGGAAAACGAATATACCAAGGGTTCATTTTGAAGTGGTTGAGGATGGAAGGTATGTAGATTATCCATGGGGCAAAGAATCTTTTACCGAGTTGATTAGAAGCATCAGCAAGAAGTATTCCGCCACAACACAGTATTATAGGATCCATGGGATGCCACTGGCTATGCAAGTTTGGCTTTATGAGTGTTGTTCAAGAGTTCCATCGTATCTCGCTCTTAAATCCGAAAATTCCATTCCAATAATGTTGAATTGGAGGTCCATTAACAATCAGCCAAACTACAATATTTTGATGGAAGGCATTTTTAGAGACGACAAACAGTCGGTAATATTCGAACACTCTAACTTATTTTTATGTTTTTCATAGCATTTTATTTTGCAATTATGTCTTACTGATTTTATTTGTACTCCACTGATCTACTTGTCGTATTTGTGCTTTCTGGTGGTTTTTTTTTCTGATTTTTTGTATTTCATTATATTTCTGTGTATTTTCCTTATCACAATGTAACTATTTTGGGTTGTACATTTCATAATATTTCCCTGTATTTCATTATTCATAATGTAAGTGTGACTAGTTTTATAACACACTAATTAAATATTTATTTGTTTCTTCCACGTAGCCGTACATTTGCAAATACAATCCCCACTAGCAAGTGAGTTGGAGAGCCTCCGATTGCCCGATGTTGTTGTCGTCGAGATACAAGAGACAAAAATGTCTTAGTTGATGCCCATGAAGGTACCCAAGTCACAATATGCAAAGTGGATGAGTATGATGATTTCGCACTACTCCCCCCCCCCCCCCCCCCCCCCCCCCCCCCCCCCCCACCTTTCTAAGGGTAAACAACAACAACGGACGAATCAAACAAATTCTCCACCTTCAAAGAGACGCAGACAACTTCCTGCAACAGCTTCCACATCAAAGAAACAACAAATCCACACCGAACCATAGACAACTTTGAAGAATATTCACAAGGGTCAAAAGGTTGTTCAAAAGCCTGTTTTACAGAAGTCTGCTTCACCAAAGTTGAATGAACAAATGAATCGACCCCAAAACACCCCAGTCCTACGTGATGTCCCTACTGCCTCTATGAAAGATGAACTGCAATTGCTAAGGAAAGATTTTCAAGTTTTCAAGGAATCAGTAAGTGATTTTGGTTACGAAACAAAAATCTTTTGGTGTATTTAATTTACTGTTTGTTAACAAATTGACTTACTGTTTTTGTTTAAATATTAGGTCGTTGGTGAGTTCACAAGTATTGGCACTGAGTTCACCAATCTTCGAACTTTCATGGATGACAACTTCAAGAAGCTATTTGAAGCAATCAAGGGGAACAATTCTGTGGACAAGGTAAATGTGTGAAATAGGAATTGAACAAACATTTTAGACCCTTATCGCGAAATACAATTAATATTAATTCATTTTTTCATGTGAAGGCGGCCGATAGTGAGGCGCCGGTACATCAAACTGATGCTGGGCTACAATTATCGCCTGAAGAAAACTTACGTCATGATTCTACCATTCAAACATCTCCGCCGAAACATGATGATGAGTCAAATAAGGTAAAATGAGTTTGTGACGTGAAATCCATCTTTTAAAGTTATGTTGTTGTGCATTGTATGCACAAAAAAGTATATGGTTGCCATGTTCCAGTCTATAATTTTAAAGTTATGTTTTCCTCGGTATTTTCTATTTTACAAACTTTTGTATTTTCTGGTGTTTTGTTTGTAATTCACTAATAAACTTCTCTATTTTTTTGTATGTCACTGTATTTCTATGTATTTCTACCCCACAAAATCAGTCTAAACCTGACATGCTCAGTTAATATTTTTAGATTTCTGTGTATTTAGTAATTTTCCAACCTTATATTTTATGTTATGATTTTGTTTTAAATTTTGATTTTTTCTTATTCCAAAGGGTGTTGCACCAATGTTACATGAGGAAGTTCCGGATATTGTAGTGACCGGCGGAAATTTAAGTGCAGATACACGTAAAGCTTCAACTGAAGAGATTAATCGGGCGGATGAAGGATCTTTCAACTCAACAGAGGTAAATTTTACATTCAATCTTATAGATCTTTCAAGATACTGCTATATTTAACATATATTAAATCTTTTTTTTTTTTTTTAGGAAATGGTCACAGAGATGCTCGTTGAGTTGCCTCTAGAAACTCGTGAACCGAAATGTGCGGGAATACAAGCCGGGGACATCACTGATCATTCAAATTTAGAGACCCCACCCAGGTTCGATGACAACATTACTAAGTCACAATGGTTGATCCCTGACGAAATGTTACCAAGCCAAATAGGTTCTACAGGATTCTCTGTGTTTCATCAAACGGGTCACAAAGGATTTGTTATGCCAGTAATGTCTGCTGACAAAGGAATACAAGAGGCAGTGATTAATGCGGAAGTTGTAATTGCTCAACCAGATGTTATTCCAACTAGGATAATGAAACCTAGTAAATACTTCAGTTCACCTTACATAACCAATTACGGCTCTGCAGAAGCTTCTGTTCAAGAACCCACACCTTCTATTTTTAAAAAGAAGCATCCATTTGTTGAAGATCTAATCAATGGCCCGCGAAATACTTCGCTTATTCAACAATAATTTTAATTGGCTCAAAAGGATCTGCTTCTAAGGCATGATAAAAAGTAAGTTTGAACGTATTTACCTTTTTAATTTACATATTCATTCAGCAAAGTAAACTGTTTACGTTGAAATAACTGATTGTTGATATTTAGAAAGGGTAAGGAAAGCCGTTACAAAAAGAATAAGCAAGCTTTGGATCCAGATGACATCAACTTTGGCTTCAATTTTGGTGTGTTACATGTTGATGACAAAAACTGGTTCTATCTCTTATCGATGAATGGCCAGTCTTGGAATGATGAGGTGTTATATTTCCCATTTCTTTAATTCCTTAATTCTACAGTTGTCTATCTATCTATTTTTTAAAGCATATTTCTCTATATTCCTTCTATGTATTTCTCTTTATTTCCCCGTATTTCTCTGTATTTCTTCATTTCAACAGCATATTTCTCTATAATAGTTTTTAGTTTTTCTATCACACAAGGTCCGTATGAAATTTAATTTACTGATATGCATTTAATTTATTTCATTTTTTTTACTAGCATATTGATGTCATTTTTTACTACTTGCGAAAAAAAGGCAAGTACGACAAGGATAACAGTTTCAAATTCACAACCGTTAACTGTATGTTCTTCTCCAAAATTGACGAAATTCATCGTGCATATGCTAATCCGGAGGGGACCAGTAGTGTTGCTAGTTCGGAGAACGAAATATGCGAGTACATTAACGGGCACAGGATGCTGGCTAATGTGCCATGGAATACAGTTGATTGTGTATTCATCCCTGTCAACATAAAAGAGGAAAATCACTGGATCTTGATTGTAGTTCCATTCACTGACAAGTATTCCTACTTTGTTTTTTTATTCATTAAACAACCTGTTAACCGAGCTGATGTACTATTCTTTTACGTAATCACGTGCGCGTCGTACATCTACAACTCATACCGAGCTGCTGGTCATGATGCTATTGTTAGAAGAGAAATACACAAGATAGCTACCCTATTGCCACATCATCTACATTTTTTTGGGTTTTACGAGAAAAAAAAAAAGGCATCGATTGGATTAACCACCCATCATACAAGGGCAAACAAATGTATCGATGACTTTGATGTCATGTATGTGAACGACTTACCACAACAAGCCTCTCACGCACATTAACCATTAAGCATGTACGTATTTCTCAATAATAGTTCCATTTTTTTTTTTTTCAAAATTCTCAACCAATAATCAATTTTTTTTTTCATTTTTCGGGGATTGTGGTGTGTATGTTGCGCATTTGCTTGTATGGTTCTTTTGAATACTATTGTTCTGGACGAGGCGTTCCATCTGAAATTGATACAGAATCACTATGTAATAGATACGGGGCATTACTATGGGAATATGGATGGCAAAAGGCTGATTTGAATGCCTTCAGTGACAATGAACTGCCGCCAAGACCTGTTAGGCCTGCCATAGATTACAACGCAGTTGACACAGTAGTTGTTAATTAGTCCATTAGGTTTTAATGTTGAATCGTTATTCACAGTATTGTTTTGACTAATTTGTACATTTTTTGTGTTGTTTTGTTAAGAATTGACAAATTGCGTGTTTTTTCATCAATGACTTAACTAATTTCTATCACGACTATTTTTTGCTTAAGCCTCCCATATTTATATTTATTGTTTAATAAAAACAGCTTCTGGTATATTTCAATGTATTCCAATATATATACCCACTCTGCAAATTGACAAATTATTTCAGTTGAACTGGAATACTTCTGGTGTATTTCAATGTATTCCAGTTGACAAATTGCAATGTTTTTTCATCAATGACTTAACTAATTTCTATCACGACTATTTTTGCTTAAGCCCCCATATTTATATTTATTGTTTAATGAAAACAATTTTTATGGTGTATTTCAATGTATTATATATACCCACTCGCATTTATGTATTTCTAATTTTATGAAACAGTTTCTGATATATTTCATTGTATTTTTGTGTATATAGGCCTAATGCAGCTTCATATTTCTTAAACATTTCACTCATATTTCATTGTATTGTTCTAAGTTAATACGTATTTATTCCTTTAAACATCCGTTAACACCGAATTGTATGCACTATTATTATGAAAATAAAGGACAAAAAATGCAGAATACAACGATTAACCAAAAATTTCTTTATTTAAGATTTTTGGGGATAAGTGTTTAAAAAAAAAAAAAAAAACAATTACAAACTAAACATCTACTTCTTACGTGGTTTATTAGAACAAGAACGCCTATTGTGACCAAGACGTCCACAAGTACTACAAGCATTCCTACGTTTACCAATCATCGTCTCCATTAATGGTTTATCTCGCTTATTCTTTGGCCTTCCGGGGATCTCTTGTATCTTGGTGGCAAAACAACTTCATCGCATATGTGTGTGGGAATATTCCACTCACTCTCGTCAGGGAGAGGATCCACCGGCACATCATACGTCTTAATCACTGTCTTTGGTTTGAATAGGTCTGAGCAACATTCATCGTGCATAAGACTTTTACTCTTCAATACTGACCCGTACGTGAACATGGTATCTCGTCCATTTGGAACATCTCGACAACTGCATGTTTTCTTTTTAAGATCAATTATGAAACGCCTTGCCTCATCATTTACGGTATACACATATTCAGTTGATGGTTCAACCTAATCAAGAAGAAATGTGTCAGACCAGAATACATTGAATATTAACAACGATAAATAATATGAAATACATGGAAATATACAATCCAAACAGAATTACTTAAGTACCTTCTAAAATATACTGAAATATATTGAAATATATGTAGGCAGATTTCGACAAAATAAACAGTAACATACCGTCATACGTAGAGATTTACATTCGTTTATTGATAATAATTGCTGGAATGCTTTTCCAAGTGTTGTGAATGTGTATGTACCGTTCCTCCTATTAGTGAAATTCCATCTCCCAAACATCTTTCTCACTTCTTCAAGAAAATCGAAAACAGGCAACTCTCTTGCTGCTACCAATTTTCCATTAATACATTCGGCTATATTTGAGGTCATTGTCCATCCTCTGTTAACGGGTGAATACAGTCGAGCCCACTTTTCCCTTCCAGCATCCTCCAAGTACTCTTTTACCCGAAAATCAACCTTCTCAATCTTCTCCATCAGCTTATCAAACTCAGCCTGTGTGTATGCTTTTGCAAGTGCATAGAATACAGGACTCAATACTTCATCATTCGACTTGTATTTCTTGGTCACATTTTTCCATAAATGCCATATGCACGCCAAATGTGGCACAGTGGGATATACTCTAGACACCGCCTTAATGATGCTCTCATGTCTGTCTGATACAACACACATGTTATCCCTATTCTCATAAGCTTGTTTGAACTGCTCAAAGAACCACGTCCAAGACTTATCGTTCTCTGAATCTATCACACCATATGCCAATGGCAGAATATTACCTGCACAAACATGTTTTGTGTATTTATAGTGAAATATAGCATAAATCATATTGGAAATACACTGGAACTATAATGAAATACAACGAAATATACGCGTGTCGCAGAAAAAAAGTATTTAAACATGTTGGCACCTACCCAACGTCTTTGGCTGATATGAAAGTACCGTTATATGTAGTTTTAAGGTGGGAACCATCTACTACAACTATTGGTCTACAACACTCGAAGCCTTTTATGAACGCTTTAAGTGCTACAAACAAATACAAGAACTCATTTTGTTGTGATTTGTGCATTCTCACATGTGATCCAGGGTATGTTTTATCCAATATGTACACATATCCCGGTAACTTCTTGTATGACTCTGTTGGTTCCCCTCTTAATTCATTCATTGCCTTTTCTCTAGCCCTCAGCCGTCATATAAGAAACATCAACGCCATACTCATTTTTTACGTCGTCTACTATATCACCAGGTGTATATTTCCTCTTGTGATTTGCTATTTTTGGCTTAACAACTGACGCCCCAATCAACCGACTTGTTGCTTGCCTTTGGGAATACACTTTGTCCTTCAATGGACACGTATGTTCGTCATGAAAAGATCTCACTCTGAACATTTCAGAGTTCGCAATACTTGAAGCTCTGAATTTCCAATGACAATCAGTTGAACAGCATACCAGAGTGTAACTACATAAACCAATACAAAAAAAAAAAAAAGAACAGTCAGATTGAAGTTTCAAACACATACACGATCCTAAATACATTGCCTTTATATACTGAAATGGTTACATAATGGAATTAAATCATACAAAAACAGATATTTCAATGTATTTAATTAAATCCAACTAAAATATAATGTCACTACAACAGTTTATGTCACAGTATTTCAATGTATTTCATAGTATATTTCAATGTATTTCATAGTTTTTCGGACTAACATACCTTATGGCATTCGACCTCTCTGTCCTGAAATTGAATCTTTTGCGAATTGCATAATTCGCCATAACATTCTTCAGAGTATCGTTATCTTTGTAGATTTGATCAACAAAAACATCCTTCTGTTCCTTGTTCGAAATTATCAAGTTATTGTTGTTTTCAAATAAAACAACAGCCTTAGCACAATCCGACGCATCCAAATCATTTGAATCAACTACGTCCATAGCATGCATATAATCATTAAATTCAAGTTGAAACATATCGTCTCCGACTACAGATTCGCCGGAAACAAAATTCTCAAGATCATTATCAGTTATGCTAACACACAACGGATATGCTTCAAATCCCTTGTTTTCTCTCTTAAGCTCAACATACACCCTTACTCCCATATCGTTGTGTATTTCCATTGGCATATTGTCTCCTTCAATAGCATATTTTATTGATATCGTTTTCCTGCTAATATCAACATCTAACTGAATTGCTATAGTTTCAACCAAATCACCGTATGAACAATAATCTTTGAAGACAACTGTGTCTAGTTTGTAATTAACAAAGCAATTATGTTCATTCCAAAAACCGAAGTGTCAGATCACTGTTGTTATGCTTGACATGTTTCGTTTTGATAATTCAACAAAACTAGAAGAACAGTGACTGCATTGGAAAAAAAAAATCATCGTTCCAAAAACAGAAAATTGAATCAAAAAACAATCTCAAACAAATCATTGAAAATTTGAAACATACCTTTGTAGAATCGAAATACAAATCTGATCTTCACTAAAATTCCATATATACACTCGTTCGTATCTTATTGAGTGTATTTCAACTTGCTTTGAAGAATTCGAATGTAGAAAACAGAGCTCAAAGAGATTCTTCTGTATTTGGAAGTTTTTAGATCTTTAGTATTTTTTGAATTCAAAAAGTTTTGATTGTGATAAAAGTGGAGAGAGATACGTAAGTTGTTAAGGAAGAACAGTCGTTACGCGTGATTAATGGGAAGATTTAAATTGAATCCCTGAATTTTAAAAAAAAAAAATCTTTTCCATAAATAGGGCCTAATTTTACTCACCAGTGTCGTGCGTTTCCTGTATTTCACTATATTTCAAAAAAATGAAATACACGCGTTTTATGAGAAAAAACAGCTACGCTTGTAAATAACAATTTTATAGCTATTTCTTGTTACAAGCTAATAAAAGGTAGCTATTTATGTAAGTTTCACGAATTTAAATCCTAAATCCGTCTCTAAAAATAGAGATAAAAGTGCAAATAACCTCGTTTGGAAGCTAATGTACAGTCATTTATTTGACTAGCTGAATTATCTACGATATCAATAAAATCTTCACATCTTTCATTCTCTATTTTATTTTCTTTATTTACATTTACATCGCAAGTATCCTTTTTCGTCATTATTTTTAGGCTTGGGCAATTTAATATACATCCATGTATAACGGTCATATACAATTGTGTAGCACAAATATGTAAAGGTATGTCCTCTTTCTCATAAAACAGTCTTTCTTTGCGAGGACTCCATCTAGTCCCATCTATAATTTGTTTCAGTTTTTTCTATTTTACCAATCAAAAACAAACAAGCTCTCGGTGTGTCAATTATGAACATGCAAGTGTAACCTTGTTAATCCTCATTTTTAAGACCCAAGGGGCTCTGCCCCTATTACAAAATGAACTCTACCTCAAGAAGAATAGTAGGTATATACCATGAGCTTCGCGGGGACTTTAGGATGACGGACGACCACCCTGCAAGGGTTTTATATACTTTCTGATTTATATGATACACTTTTCTTTTTAGTTTGTCCCAAAAGAAATGATATATTTCTATATTTACAAATAATTTAACTTAAAATTTCCCTTTTTATTCTTAAAAAATGATTTACAACCACACAAATATTAATGACTTATTTTAGACCACAAATTTCAAAACTTTTTCTTTATTTCTTAAACACCATACCTAGTCAAATTATATCACATAAATTGAAACGGAAGAGTAATTAAAAAAAAAAAGGAAAGGAACGTTCCATATCCGAAGACTACCAAATATAATTTGTATGTCCGACGCTGTCGCCCCATTCTCTCCTAATTGCCTATTCTTTCTCGATAACTACTGTGCACACACCATCACAATACTAGCTTACAGAATGAGCAGAAGTGACAGAGCAGGCAAAGTTTCTACTCCAAGGAAACTGACAGAGGAAGACTATAATAAGTCACGGGTAGCGGTGATGTCAACATATAAAAAAAAATTATATTAAAAAAAAAAAAAAATGAAAACTGTCACCACACTTCAATTCCAAGATAACTAAGATTCAACACCGGGGTCAACTTTACCACAAAGAAACCACTGTGGTTGAGGTTGGACATTCATCATGAAATGGTTAATTTGACGCTCAACTTACCATTAAACTCATTTATCCGAATTTGAGACCAAGTAGTGAAATTCAAATAGGGGAATAGCTGTATGAACGACAACCATATGGAAGAACAAGAAAAAAGAGACTGCTGCAACAACCAGTTATTCCCCACCATATTGAAGTCTTTAAAAAGTCAACGTGCTAGTGTAGTCCTATCATATAATGTTGTTGCTTTTATGCGGTTCACGCGCCTATAATTAGGGCCTGTATTTCTCCCTGAATATTTTCTACCTATAGATTGAAGTGTGAATATCAAATAGACTTATAGCAATATAACAAAGCAAAGTCATTCGTTTATTCACCTTTTTCTTTTCAGTTTCTTCTTCGGGTCAAATGATTTTAGCCATCATATCTCTACTTTCCGTATTTCTATAGTTCTTATTATTAATGTGTGAAAATTTTAAAGTTAAAACTATGGGCTACAACTAAATAATAACCACAAGCTTATTCCCAATTCCCTCAAACTTCAAACTTACGTATTGGGGGAATAAGGGGATCTTATGGGTTATTATTTAGTTGGGTCGGGTTTAAATGATGGACCGTAGTTTAAAAAATCCGGATTATTTTGGGGGATAAACGTGGGTATATTTGAAAACTTTAAGGATGAGAGGGGCATTTTTGACCCAAAATAAGTTCGGAGGATATTTTTAGCCCTTTTTCCAAAGTAGAGGGGTATTTTTGACCCTTTTCCCTATTATTAATGTGTGAAAATTTTAAAGTTAAAACTATGGGCTACAACTTGGTAAACCCGTCAACCGGTTTGAACAGGACCGGACCGGTTTCCGGTTAAAAAATCGGAACCGGCCCCGGTTTTTTTTTAACCGGTTTTCAAACAGTCCAAAACCCCTTTTTTTTTAATTTTTTGTATAGTATATATATATTATAGTATTTATTAGTATATTGTAGGTATATTTACATATGTTATATAAGTTTATAAGTAAAGTTTATATATTCGACTAACAAACTAATGACAAAAGTCAAGACAATACAAAGATATACGTGTATATATATATATATATATATATATATATATTGTTATAAGTTATACTACATATACCTAAAATATAGTAAGAATATACTTATATATATCAATATACTTAGGTTATATAATATATATATATATATATATATATATATATATATATATATATATATATATATATATATATATATATATACTATATATACTTATATATTATAACTTAAGTTATTTATAGCTTAATTTTTTTCTAAGTTTATAAATTCGTGTGTGTATATATATATATATACATGTTTAAGTTATATGTATACTATATATTCTTAGTATATTTTAGTTATTTTTCAAGTATATAACTTTCTAGTTTTTAATTTAAATAGATATATATTATAAGTATATTCTTAGTATATTTTAGGTATATTTCTAAATTAATATAAGTAAAAATATGAACACAAGTAAATAGAAGAAAGCTCAATGAGTCATATATTTTATTCATTCTTGGATAACATTTATTTGCAAGTTGTAGTTTTTTTTAACTTGCAAATAATACATAAGTTGTAAAGAAATAGTAGAATAATAAAATCACTAATTCTCAATCATTTCGTTAATTTCCCCCATATCATATTCGGCCATGGAGATATCTTCAAAGTCTTCCATTTGGTCTGGTCCACTTGCTATCAAATCTTCAATTTCTTCCTCTTCGCCTTCCTCCTCTTCTAAGTTTAGGTTGCGTCGCTCCGATCTAATCCAATCACGAATGCACACTAGTACTTGCAAGCTAAAACCGGATAATGAGTGTCTATGGTCTCCAATTTGATGTCTTCCTTGGCTAAATGTGCTCTCCGAAGCCACGGTTGATACTTGAACCGTAAGGATATCTCGAGCCATTCTTGAGAGTATCGGATGACTTGCCTTGTACTTCTTCCACCATGCTAAGACGTCCAATTCATTTAGTTCCTTGATATCCACATTTGGCTGCATCAAATAAAAGTTATATTCATCAAAGTTTGCACTACAAGAAGGAGTTGACTGTGAATGTAAAACTTTTAAATGCGACAAACCCGACGAGCCCTTTTTGCTACTTTGAGAAGTAGTAGGGCGTGAAGCAACGGGTGTAGCACGTTCTTCCAAATTAGAATAATGAGTAAAAACTTTTCTAAACTCGTCATCAATAGCGAGTTCGGTTTCAGCTAAATATGGTTGAACTCCCTCTTCAATTTCTAAAAATGTATAAATTTGACCAACCAATGCTTTAGTATAAGACACTTTTAAACAAGGATTTAAAAGAGAACTCAATATAAATAAAGTTAGATGGGAAAAAAATACTTCTTAAATTTGATTATCATATCAAAAATAGCCACTTGATAATCGGGTTTATATTTATACTCTTGTAAAACTCTAGCTATTTTCGCTAAGTAGGCTAAAATTTCGATTACCGTGAGATAGAATTATTTAGAAAAAGCAAGAGTTGCATTATAAAAAATTTCTAAGAGTTCAACACATTCCTTAACATCTTTCCAATGCGTAAAATCTAACCAATCATCACTATTAATATTATATTTATTGTGAACTTGTTGTATGCGAATCCTATACTCATATGCTTGTTGTAGCATAATGTAAGTATAGCTCCACCTAATCTCAATTTCTACTTGAATTTTTCTAGGTCGAAGGTTATTTTTCACACAAGCATTCTTAAAATCTCTAAGTCTTCCCCTATTAGCATTATAAAAATGAAACACAACCGCATATCTAACTTTTTGAATAGAATCGTCAAAACACACAAGACCATCTTTAACGGAGGATTTAATTCTCTTTTAAAAGACCAATCGCCTTTGTATTATTAGAAGCATTATCTAAAGCAATACAAAGTGTTTTTCTATAAATGTTAAAAAATCTCATAATAGTAGATATTGAATCAGCTAAAAATTTTCCATCGTGACGACCTTTTCCTTCATCATATAAAAAAGCTATAATTCTTTTTTGCATAACCCAATTGTCATCAACCCAATGACATGTAATAGCAAAAAAATCTAACTTGTTAAGACTAAGACTCAAATCAACGATAAGAGAAACATTACAATTTAAATAATTAAATACATGGCGCAAATAAAATTTATATTTTTTATACAAATCTATAACATCCGCTCTACAAGTACTTCTAGGAATATCCTCAAATAACGGATTATAACGTTGAATGTAAGTAACAAACCCCAAACCCGAAGGAAAGAAAAATGGTAAACAATCATAAGCTACCATTTTATCTATTTCTACACGCTCTTTTTTCTTGTCATACTTAAAAATTTTACCGGTTCGTGGGTCTATCGTCATTTGAATACCCCCACATTTGAACCCGTTTGCTCTCCCCAAACATCCATATATTTCTTTCTCATATGACCATTTAGTGTACCCGTTCAACCATCCTTACTAGTTTCTTACCTAAAAGCAAATACTTGTCCACATAGGGTACATTTAGTTGTTTGGCTTTCCCTATCCTTAGTCATAAATTTTCAAATTTTAACGGTTGGCTTACGAGTTCTAGGCGGTTTATCTTGTGTATGTGATTATGCAGAACATGTATCTCCTATGCGATTTTCGGAGGCTTGTGTTTCATTATCATCATTATCATCATCATCATCAATTTCATTAAAAGTGTCGGTAAAATGTTGTTGCATTGCCTCATGACCTAAAAGTGAATTATTTCCACCAATATTAATACCTAAATTAGGTGTTTCTTCCACCCTAACAATACCACTACTACCGGCACCACGTCTAAATCTCTTTGCCATTATTAAATAGAATTAATTTAAATCACACTCAAATAAATCACAAAAAAATAAATTGCAACAAATTATATTGCGTAAATTAAATTGCGAAAAATAAAGATAGAGTTGGAACGAAAATACCAAATTACCGGACTAATTTTTAACAAAGTGAAAGCGACTAGAATTGTAAATCCACCAAAACTACTTCGGAGTGTTGCAAAATCACTAACTCCACCAACAATATTATAATTGCAAAATTAATAATTAAAACTATAATAAGACTTTATAATATTTATTTGACAGAAATTTAAAGTAGCTAATTGTTGCAAAATAACTATAACTGAGAGATTTAGATTTGAGAGAAAGAGAAGAGTGAATTGGTGTGAATTAAAATGAAAATGAAGAGGGATTTATATATGGGTGGGGAGATGGGTTAAAGTGTTAAAAAAAAAAGTTCGGGGGGTTGAGGGCAAAAAATGGGTTTATGGCCGCACAAGCAACGGCCATTTTTTGCAAATGGACCGTTGCCCAACGGTCCAACAGTGAACAGGCCCAGCCCCAACGGCTCTATTTAAAAAAAAAAAAAAAATTAATTTCACCGGTTTAACCGATTTAACCAGACCGGTATGTAATATACGATTAACCGGTTCCGATTTTACCGGTCCGGTTACCGGTTTGAACCGGTTAAACCGGACCGGTTGACGAGTTTACAACTTGGTGGCTAGGAGATGATCTAAGCCCTCAAACCAAAATAAGTTGCATCCCCCTAAAACAATTTAAGGTACTTGTTACCACCACCAACACAGACGTGTAACTCTTAGACCACTAAGCTATGAGCAAATACTAAAAGATCAGGCAGGTGTTTTTTGCCTCTTCCCACCTCGTTGACCACAATATTCAAACTGAGAGCCACACAATTTTATTTATGAATGCAATATAAATATCAAGACGAACTACCAAAGCTGACATGCCCAAATACAAGAAGGTAACAAGAAATATGTTATCCGGCAATTTCAATCAGGACATTGAAATAACTAATCACACCATTCAGGCAGATGTGATGTCAGGTTATCAGAAAACACAAATTAAAAGCCCTCAATTCAGAAATATTTAAATCTCTCCGTTTTCCATTCAAAATTCAATTCCATAACATGGTAATATAATAGGTCCCATCAACTAAATGATAACAGTACACTGTCAAAACCAGGTAGAACACATTGTAACTATCAGATTAACCAAAACCTGAAGCCTAACAACTTAAGTGCGAGGGGCAGCAGGGGCTCCTCCAGTGGGGCGTGGTGCTTGTCCTGCCTTTGGGAGATCATCCTGGAATAAAAACAGAAAAGACAAAACTCCAAGTGAGCAAAGGAATATCATAGAATGACAAAGTTGATGAAAAGCTCCCATTTTATAATATCTATAAAAATAACAAGCAGTACAAAACTACAAATAGGTGATATTTAAGCAAGTCTTAAACTGTTCTGATATACTCCTGCTATTTAGTAGGCTACAGCAGGCAAATGTAAGGAAAACTACATGATGTAACGACTTAAATCCACAAATTACCCATTTAAGCAATACTTTTAAATTATTACAAAAAATAGCTACATTTTCACTTTATAGTAGATTTTTATTGTATGAATGTCCGTATGTATGATGGTCACTGTACGTATGTACATAGGCTAGTGTATGTGTATGTATGACTGTATGTATGTATGTATGTACGCTACTATGTGTGTGTGTGACATGTTTTGGGGAAAAAATTGTTGCTATCTTTTGAAAACTCAATACTATCGCCATAAAATTCTGACTAGTTTCTATAAATAGGTGGATTAACAAAATGAGACATGAAATAAACACCATGACAAAACCAGCAACAGCATGTAGAATCAAGTTTCGTTGCACAAAGTTTAATACCCATCAACATGCACATAAAGGAAACAATTGCTTAAAGCTAAGAAGATAATACAAGGAAGGATATAGAATACCCTTGGGCGTCTGAAACGCTGTGGAGGCTCACGAACTCTCCTATCAGTACGGGAACGGACTCTAACCACCTTGGAGTGAATTGCACATGAAACACAGTACTGCATCTTCAAGTACAGCTTAGGAAGAGTGTACACTGCATAGACAACACACTCGTGTTATTTCACGTGAGCAAAACTATTGTTGCAATAAATAAGACTTCAAAGATGCTCTAAGAATGTTCCTCACATTCAAAAGCACAAGCTTCCTGAACATCACGTACAGCAGCTTGCTCAACAATGTTCCTCACAAGGAACCTCTTGATGGCCTTGTCCTGAATATCAGTTACGATAAAATATCACAGTAAGTTTCAAAATATTAGCAGAAAGTGGTCTTGTATTAATAACATAATAATGATGATTGCAATACAAAGTTTTTTTTTTTTTTCCTATTTTGGTCTGACTGTACACAATGTAGCACATCAGTTATTAAACTGAATATAGATGGAAATATCACTGAGCATTAACCAAAACGCATTAAACTTTCTTGTACTAAATCAATATTTGGAATGAACATGATACTCTCTATCAGCTTAATTTGATCCCTAACTAGCCACAATTGTCCTTCTTGAATAATGAAACATCATTCGCGGATGATTTCACAATTGTCCATCTTTCCATATATTTCAGCTGTGACAACAAAATACAAATGCCCCAACAATACCTCTTAATCATCATGCAAGTACTTTACTACTTTAAAAATCACTACAAAACTACAAAACAGAACATCAAGGTACCCAAAATTTCAACACATCAGCCCCCGAATAGACAGCAAACAAATAAAATTTTAAACCTTACTTCTAAAATAAATATAAACATAACAAGACAAAACTTTCTAAATAGCTGATGACTTCAGATCTAGTGACAGTAAACTTAACATGTCTGAGCTCAAAATCATGAATCAGAAATGTAATATTCATGTGAAAAAATATTCAACAGATAGAAAATGGAGAAATAACCTCGGGACAGCATTTGCCGCAATTAGAGATCATATAATTTAAATTTTAAAGTATACACTTACGTGTAACCACGAAAGACTAATACATGATTATCCGCTACCATTAACTTAAAATACTGGATCAGATATGTCGTGTTCACATATAATTTCTTCTAAACTAGCATTTAAATAAGAATGGATTTATATTCTCAATAGGTGCACACAAACTCACCGCCTTCTACATACTCAAACTATATATTACATATATTCTCATCTTAAATCTACACATAAAGTGTCGTATATGCTATTTCGCATCCATTAACTTAAAATCCTGAATCCACAATGGCAAATTCATATTTTAAAAAAAAATCCCTTCTACTCGAACTACAATTACACAAATTTTTATTTTAAATATACATTTACGTTAAGTTCCACACATACTATCACAAAAAGAACGTATGTGCTACTATTTCGCATCCATAAACTTAAAATCATAGATCCGCAGTGTCATATTCATGTAAAAACCTTCTACTCCCTTCTACTCGAACTATAATTACACAAACTTCTATTTTAAATACACATTTATGATAAATCTGCACCTATTATCACAAACAAAAGAGTCATATATGCCATTTCGCAACCATTAACTTAAAAAACTCGATCCGCAATGTCATATTCATGTAAAAAAGAACAGTACCTTAGCGCAACACTTGCCGCAATTAGAGCATCGAATAAATGTTTATTTTATACATACATTTATGTAGTCATATCTGCTATTTCTCAATCCATTAACTCTTAATCCTCAATCCACAATGTCATATTCATGTAAAAAAAATATTCACTTGCCTTCTACTCGAACTATAATCGAGTAATATTTTTATTTTAAATTAACATTTATGTTAAATCTGCACTATATCATAAAAAAGAGTCGTATCTGCTATTCAAATCCATTAAATTCAACAAAAAGAACGTATGTGCTACTATTTCGCATCCATAAACTTAAAATCATAGATCCGCAATGTCATATTCATGTAAAAACCTTCTACTCGAACTATAATTACACAAACTTCTATTTTAAATACACATTTATGTTAAGTCTGCACCTATTATCACAAACAAAAGAGTCATCCGTGCCATTTCGCATCCATTTAACTTAAAAAAACTGGATCCACAATGTCATATTCGTGTAAAAAACAACAGTACCTTAGGGAAACACTTGACGCAATTAAAGTATCGACTAAATGTTTATTTTATACGTATATTTCACAATCCATTAACTCTTAATCCTCAATCCACAATGTCATATTCATGTAAAAAAATATTCACCGCCTTCTACTCGAACTATAATCGTTTAATATTTTATTTTAAAATATACATTTATGTTAAATCTGCCCTATCACAAAAAAGAGTCATAAGTGCCAAATTCGTGCTAAAAGAATATTCAACAGATAAGAAAATGAAGAAATAGCACTATATTTATATAAATTTTTATTTTTTAAATATATATTTATGTTAAGTCTACTATTTCACATCCATTAACTTAAAATCCTAGATCCGCAATGTCAAATTCAAGCTAAAAAATATTCAACAGATAAGAAAATGGAGAAATAACACTATTAACTGTATAAATTTTAATTTTAAACATTTATGCTAAATCTGTACATATTATCACAAAACAGTCGTATCACGTAGATCCGCAATATTATATTTATGTAAAAAAAAAAAAAAAAAACTTGAGAAACTAACCTTAGGGCAGCACTTGCCGCAATTAGAGCAACGAATAAACTTAACATGTCCACGTCCATGTTTGTTACGTCCTCCATTCCTTCTCTTAAAAGTCTACAAAAAAATGGAACAAAAAATTAGAGATTATAATATTACTCAGTTGATTTCTAAGAGAAAAATGAAAGTGAATAAAATTTTTCTCACCATTTTTGTGAAGAGAAAACTCTATGCGGCTCTCTCTTTTTCTGTTGTAAGAGGTTAGGGTTTTTTCAGTGAAATGAGAAGTGTGTTGCTAATAAGGACAGATGTTGTTTATATGGGCTTTGTTGGACGGCCCAATATAAAGTAGCCCAGTGGTATTAAATGATTTGTGCTGGTATTTAAGGTTTTGGGCCCAATTTTTGTGCTTATAAATTTAATTTGGGAAAAGGGCATCATAATATACCTGCTACTTTAAAGAACTTAGGTCCCGCTAGAAAAATACCAGTGTAGATTTGTCTATCATATGAAGGGAGAACTATAGGAACGGTATAAAATAAAAAGTTTACATTAGTTATTTTTACCATTAACTATTTTTTGGTCCACCAAAAAATTATTAATGATATACAGTATTCAAAATACCTAAGAAAAAAAAGAATTTTTTCAACGGGTATGATTGAAATTTGTTGAAAATATAGACGAGACAAATTCAAAATCTAGACTTGTTTGGAATAAGGGGATCTAGTTATGGGTTATTATTTAGTTGGGTCGTATTTAAATGATTTCTAAATTTCGGGTTTAAAAAAGGATTTCAAGTTATTTGGGGGATAATTTCGAACCAAAAAAGATATTGAATTAAACTTATGGTTGAGACAGAGGGGTATTTGATTGACCATTCAAAAATAAGATCAATAAGGACTATACTAATTTATTTTTCCAAAGTAGAAAAAGGTATTTTTCAAACATAGTTTTCCCATTTAATTTTGTCATGCAAAAGTGCAATGCTATCAACTTTTTCGTAGTTATAAATTTATACTTCTTGAGATCATAATATACCCCTACTCCAATGTTACCAAAGACACTTAGGTCTGTATGGGCTGTAGAAAAATACCATGATCAAGTAGATTTGTCTATCATATAAGGGAGAACTAGAGGAAACACTGTAAAATAAAAAGTTTACATTAGTTATTTTTAGTAATTTAACAATTTTTTGGTCCATAAAAATTATTAATGATATACAGTATTCAAAATACCTAAGAAAAAAAAGAATTTTTTCAACGGGTATGATTGAATTTTGTTGAAAATACATAGACGAGACAATATACAAAATCTAGACTTGTTTGGAACCAAAATGCGTAGTTAAAAGTGAGTTGAAATAATTTCTTTGTGACACATAATGTATTTCACACACGGGCATACAGAGATATACAAGAAATACACATGGGATATACATCTTATCTTCTTCCAAGTTCATCTTCTACTTCGAATTTTGCCCAAGCTTCAATTCAAACTACCTCAAAACTCCATAAAAAAAATTACTTGTTATGTATTAACTTGACACGCCTATTAAGGAGCCAAAAATAGAAGGACCATTTTTATTTTTTTTCAAGTTGTCCCAAAATTGAAATTCAATCTCCTGAGACGTACTGTACTTAATATATTCCAACAACGCCCATTCAAAATAAATTTTAATTGAGAAGCCCAAATTTTCAAACTCAAGCATAAGTGAGCTTTAATGGCTTTCAATGAAGTTTTAGCTCATCTTATCTACTTTCTAAGCAACCAAACAGTGTCGAAAGCATTTCAGACTATTAACTATTGCTTCCGATTAGTTGTCACCCAAAAAAAGAAGCCCCTGAAAAAGTAAGCCACATTTAGCTATCGTTTGGTCATAGATTCCAAAAAAAAAAAAAATTGAAGAACTTGATTTGAGTGAAGTTTTTCAAGTTTTAAAAATGTGTTTAGTCATAATTTTTCAAAACATATTTCACTTTTTATCTTGGAAAACATTAAATATTACTTCAATCCATAAGTTCTAAAAACTATTAAGAATACCCAACAATACAAAACATACATACTTATTTATCCCAAATTATGCAGAACATGATATTTTAATAACAACTGCTAATAACACACTTACTAACTATCACAATTCAAATTACAATACGAGCACAAGGAAAAGCATTAAAATTTAAAGTACGTTACCTTATTAACCGGTAAAGGCGGAGTCACAAAATTCTCGTCGAAAATCTCAAAACCAGCTTCAGGTATTATGGGCATTACAAAACTTAAAGAACAGGCCAAACATCAGATGCACCAGCTCAATGATTAAAAAAGGAAAACATCAACGACTAATGGCAATTTCTCTGAGGCTCATTGTTTGCTCTCACATGTATGTACTTTCTACTAGTGGCCATTTCTTTGAGGCTCATTGTTTGCTCTCACATGTATGTACTTTCTACTAGTGGTTTAATACTTTACTAAATCACACTTAATCAAGTTTTACTTTATATATTATTTTGAGATGCTTCAAAAGAATTTCTTAATCTCATATAGATGCTTATGTCCAAGGCAAAAAGATTGTTATCATTCAGAATTCTAAAAGCGTAGACAAAATATGTATTATGAAGACATTTTTTTCCAAAGGCCTAGGCTTTCCAGCCAATTTATCACCATCACAAGCAAAGATTATTCAGTGTAGGAGATGAGAGAACTCATATATTGGCAAGGATTTACAATCTGAAGAACTAGTTAACGGAGGAACATGTAGATAGAATTAGTTGGGTCATAAATAGATGGGGCTTTTTTATAAAATATAAAAGTTTTGGGTAGTTTTTAAAAGTTTTGAAAAGGCCAAATATAGATCTTGACCCAAAAACAGGTTTGAGCCGGAATTTGGGTTTGAAGATTTGTTTTCAAAATCTGTCAAAATTTTATGGCAAACAAAGATTTGAAAATAAATCTTCAAATTATGCTCTCAAAATTTATGGTCAAATGGGAGCCTAACTCCCAAATCTTTCTTCCCAAGAACCTCTCAATCGGAGACTAACCAAAACATACTTTTTAATTATCACACGAAATCTCCACCTGAAACCTCCACCAACACTGTTGTGTCAAGAAATCAAAAGTATGTGAATACAAAAAAGATAAAAAGGCATGAAGAGAGACACAATATTATGTAAACATCAATTTCATGATAGGTTAGAAGCTTCTAATGGTAGGTTAGAAGCTCGTAGCGGCTATCGTTTTGTGGTTTTTTCATATGTAGAAAACGAAGAACTATGGTCCATCTGTCTCCACCAAAATCATAATCGTAGAAAAGGAGGCATAACTACTTTGTCATAAAAAGAATTAAAAGATAAATTTGGTAACATTTTTTAAGTGAAACTAATATTGTTTAGTTTTTTTAGTTGGCTCTAGGTTGACAAACTATGTAGTTTTACTCTTGTATAAAACTATGTAGTTTTAACAACTGAGAAACCTTCAGTTCTTGATTAATTGTTAAAGATGTTACATCAAATATGAATTCACATTGCGTTGTTCTTCTAGCTTATTCAGCATTAAGAATTTGCTTATGAGCTATACCATTTTACTTCACTTGGTAGTCAGTTTAATTAGGATCCATGTTTATAATCAAATAACTATACTCCTATTTTATTATATATTTAGAGGAATCATTCATGGATTGGCAAAGAGTTCTAACATTCCTTTTTAATTTGCTTTTATAGTTTATTTTTCTTTGAAGAATGGTGAGAAGCCTCGTGAATGTTTTTATAATCAATTCGGACTAATTTTAGCCCTAGACAGGTAATTTACATAATCCTGAGTCATGTGGGGCCCACATGAGTGTGATAAACCATTTTCAACATCCGAGGTTAATAAGATATTAAGGCATTTGAATGGGCTATGACGAGTTTTGAGGTGTTATGAACAAAAGAGTGGAAGCCTAAAACGATCATGGCACGAAGTTGAGCACAGGTCAGGCACTAGGGCTCGCTCAGGTTAGGCACTAGGGCTCGGCCAGGCCGTTCGCCTCGTGAGCAGGGCAGACTAGCGAGGGACGCGTTCGCGAGAGAGATAATGAATCCCGACCATCACAAGTGTTGGGCGCGAGGGCATTGACAACGCTGGCAGTCACACGAGGCAGGGCAAGCCATTGGGCTGGCGACGCGATCCCCCCTGACTTGCGATCACTGAAGCCTATTAAGGTCATTTGGGGTAAGACTTGTTTTTGGAGGTCTAGATAGAAGGAAGATCTCTCCAACATAAATGTTATCTTGAGGTAAGAAATTAATACTCTCAACCACATGGATTTCAGATTTTCAAATAAAAATCTCAAGAATATTCAAACAAGTCTTGGAGTAGGGTTTGACGAAAGGTAACTCTTCACTCCAATCTTGTATATTATATTCCTGGACATTGTAGACTACACTTTTGAAGGAAATTTAAATTTAATCATCGATTGATGACGCCCTAGAAAATAATTATTGAAATTGGGAAAGTAATTGTATAAACCATGAATAATATTGGGTTTTCTTCAACTATATCGTTTAAAGTTTTTAAAGGTGAGAATAGGTTCTATAACACGTGTGATGAACGAAATTTGAGTTAAAACTGGAGGATTTGACTTTTGAATTGGGAAATAAACTTTTACTAAACGTGTAAAGTTGAATTTCAGTGTTGGTCACTTGGTTAACTTAGTTGGTATCGTTATGACGCGTTATTGATTTATGTAAGTTTGTATATGTAGACTATGAATTGTTGACGTCCTTGGATCCTTTGGCGTAAGATTTGAAAAACGATTCAAGATATGTTAAAACTTACTATCCTTCAGAGCTTTTCCTCCAAACGCACATCGAAATATAGTTTTGAAATACATTCAAAATATAGTTTTGAAATGCGTGCTAGTTGAGGAGACAATTCTATGGCTATTGTTTGAGCGTCTTCTATTTGGACGTGGTTCCAGGGAGTACCATCATTGATACTCCACATTCCTGTTACTGCTAAATAAAATTTAGTATTATCATGATATATTATACAATTCAAAAAAATGTATTTTAGATTTCATAAGTTTGTAGAATTTCAAAACATAGCAAAATATAAACTAAATATTAATCCAATCTTTCATTTGGTGAAATTATTTCGTTCATTAATTCTTTAAACTTATTTTTACCTATTTAACAAACTTTTCAATTGTCATTACCCAACTTCAAGTAGCTTTCAATCTAATTGATCATACTGGTCTAAAAAACAATCATCAAGTTTATACAGTGATTATATGCTAACTTAAAAGATTTTTTATACCTAACAAATAATCAAAGTCGAGAGAATGTCGTGAGTTCAATACTATACGACATTGAAATAGTTATAAAGAAGAAAAATAACGATAGCAGAAAATAAGGGAGTGGAACAATACCCACTACCAGAATGTAATTGAGTTACAAAAGAGAAATGACTTTGATTTTTATTTTGGATGACAATACCCATATAAAAATTATCGGATCTTTTCTGAAACATAAATTAAAAGGTGCTAACGTAGACAATAGGCTAGGTTTATGATTACAAAATAATTGTCGTTGCCAAGATTTGAACTCGGGTCTCTCGGGTGAGATTCAACATCCGAAACAAGTAAGCTCCCGGGGAGTGGGGTTAAAAAACTACTTAAAAAGAGTAAAATATGTTCTTTTCTCAAATATATCAGAGCCAAATTTCAATCCTGGGACCTGTGGGTTATGGGCCCACCACGCTTCCCATGCGCCACTCTGATATGTTGATACATTTTATACGAGTTCGTTGCATTTTGCACCCCTAACGTGTGTTCTCTTTTGCGATTTGCACCCTATTTTTTTTTTTTTTTTTATGCACCTAATTCCTTCAATTTCTTGCAAAACAATAAAAACACCCTTTTTATAAATTTAGCATGAGGGCAAAATAGGAATACAAATAAGAAATCATGAAACGTTTGCCACCAAGGAAACCACCCTTTTTTTATGCCTCCTCGTTCCAAAATCCCATCATGCAACTGACATTGTCCTTCCATATAGCCGATGAACGAGGTGCTTAAAGCCCAGCACAAGTAAAAGATGAATATCTACCCATCAAAAAACATTGCTTGATGTTTTGGTTTATCAAATTGATAAGCTCCCATAGGTGCAATCGTAAAACGTGTACCCACAATCCCTATAGATGCTAGTGCCAGAGCCACATACAAAAATACATATTGGTTTGTTGAGTACAGAAATTGGATCCATCACCACATGCTAGAGGTCTTAATACATCAATTGTTGTTGTCAACAGTAGAAGCAAAATACCTGCAAATACAAAACAATAAATCAAAATGTGGTTCTTGGATCCTTTTTCTATTTTCAGGAAAAGAGGATGAAACTAACAAAGGGTTTTTCGATGTTTTCTATGTGGGTGAAGCATGGGCAAATGTTCTTAGCTTAATGTTTATGTTAGGTGGCTGATAGTTTGATTTGGAAGGGGAACGAGACAAAAAAAATTTGTTTCAACTCTTTTTAAATATAATGTCATTTCTTTTTTATTTTCATGATTTCTTATGTGTATTCCTATTTTGCCCTCATGCTAAATTTATAAAAAGGGTGTTTTTATTGTTTTGCAAGAAATTGAAGAGGTTAGGGTGCAAGTCATTAAAAAAAATAGGATATGGTGGAAATCACAAAAGAGGGCACACGGTATGACTCCATTTTATACATATTAATATACTAGTATTTGTAGGACTGTGGTAGCATACATCCAAGCTCAATAATAAAATTAAAGTATAAATAAGTTATTTAAATTATATTTTTTATCATTTACTATTGTTCTTTGCTCGATCAGTCATTACAAATGTCTTATGAAAATCTGATACTCTATAATTGAGCTGATATTATTTATTGTATTTTGGGCTTGTGGTTATTTTTTTCTCTATTTTGCTACACTAATTTAAAATAAAAGAAGGCCCGCTCCAGAATCTTAGCCGTGAAATATTTAAATTCCAGAATATTAGTGATTGCTACTTTTTTTGAAACATACTTTAGACTTACAAAAACATCATAACAGTGATACTAACCTTTCGGCTATCATCTAATTAGCATCTTTGGTTTTGCTTTTGAATTTGACTGTATTATATAACTTCACCAGTGAGAAGTATCAATTTAATGAATGAATTTACGTAACTGTATCATTGTAGAGTGTCATTTAGTGTTTGTTTTTTTATTAGACGTGACATTTAAAAAAAAAAAAAAAGCATAAAAAAATTCTCCGTTATTTTTATTAAAAAGCGCTATAATATTTTTCAGTAATTCATGAAAGGATTAAGTATGCTGCCAAAAAATAAAAAGAAGAAATGATCAAGTACGACATATACCATATTAGTGGTTCTTATAACCGACTTTAAAAAAAAAAAAAAATCACATGTTGATTGACTTATTTTCTGACGAATATACTACAGTATTCAAGAAAAATGTAAATATTATCATTTATCCAAGTTAGTGAATAAAGTTACTGTTGATATAGCTCCAACACCATTTTTCTTTTAAAAACTTCCCCTATCTCATTTTTTGTGAAGTGCGGGGGTTCAGAGTGCAGAAACAAAGATGTTTAATTTGAATTTGAATTTGATCATCAATTTTTCAATTTTCTTGAATAAAACTCACATATTTGAAGATTATACAAATATTATTATATGTCATCATAGTTAATAATTTAAAATTTTCAAAAAGAGTGGAAAAAATATATACTATTTGACTACCCAATAGTTAGGTTAGTTAGCATAAAACAACAATAACAGTAATTGTATCGTAATTTTAATAAATCAATGTCCATTATACCAATCCCTATGTCTTTATTTAAACTTGTTTTATATCATCAGAATATTAAAAGTGAAGTTAAAAAAAAAAAAAGTTTTAGTTTAATCAGAGCGACTAGGCATCTTACGGGTTAATATAGGTGGATCAGAATGAGATCCAAGCCCAACAAGTAAAACACCATTAATTCTAGCGCTGGGCATAAATACCGAAAACCGAAAAACCGAACCGAAACTTCAACAATACCGAACTAGTTTGGTTCGGTGTTTGATAATGTCTATCGTCAAAAAAAATCGAAACCGAAATAACAGAAGTTTCATAAAAGCGTGACCGAAAACCGAACGCGCACCGAAATTTAATACATTACCCAAAAAAATTAAAATAGTCCAGGCAAATTAAGTTTAAAGCAAAAAAACCCAATTGTAATAAGTCTTCTTTTGCATTTGTATCCCTAATTTTCTACTTCAATTGAAAAAATCAAATATCCTTAACAAAGAAAGGTAACTAAGATGTCTCTTAGGATTAATATATGTCCTTTATGTGTTTTCTTAATTATTCTTACGGTATGTATATGACACCTAATAATCCTATGTCATGATTATCTCTTTACATTTCTTGTGTATCTGTTTGTTTGATTTTGATTTCAATTTATGGTATTTATGTTTTATTGCTTTTGAGAATATGAATTAGTGTAAATGGAATCGCTTCTAATATCATATAAAAAAAAATCGAATTGAAAAAACCGAAACCGAACCGAACTTTAAAAAATCGAAACCGAAAGAACCGATCCGAACTAGTTTGGTTCGGTGTTCGGTGTCCACCTTCAAAAAACCGCTTTCCGAAATAGCCAAACCGAAGTTTGATAAAACCAAACCAAAAAACCGAACTGATTTTGATTAATTCCCATATTATAAGGATAAATCGTTGTTCCATTTGGACAATCATCGACGGAAGCCGTGTTAATTTAAAGAGATAACTAAGTGGCATAACTAACTCTAGTACATTTAGATTTAGTAGCTATAGTTTAGATTAATTACATCTTATAGCTAAAAGTAATATGTTAAATACAATTAATAACTACATATATATTTAAAGTAGAATACCCATCATCACATTATTCACTGCCAACCCAACCCTCCCATCTCTCTCTCCCCCTCTTCCCCAAGATGTGCATTTCCTTGAGAGCTAATAATTTCTACGTTGAGCATGGAGAAGCCGTCTTCTTCGGTGTATTTTTTAAAGTATTTTTTAATTTTTGAATTATACTTTGCTGTTCCAGAAAGAAAAATGGAAGAAGGGAGAGATTTTTGCTAAGTTCTTTTCTTCTACAAAGAGTTAGTTTCTGAGTTAGTTTCTTCTCCGGAGAAGAAAAGAAAAGAACTGTGATGTTGAAAAGAAAAGAGGACTGTGATGTTGATGACGGCAGCCAGATCTGGATGGAAATAGTCAAATCTGACCGGAAAATACAAAATACACTTATTTGTTGTATGTATACAGTGTTTTTCGCCTGTATTTCGAAGAAGATCCTTTTGTATACAAATGAATAAAGTGAATTTGAAGTGTATACAAATAAATAGAGTGAATTTTATTTCTTGTATTCAGTTTTTGCGTGTATTCGTTAATTTTTTTAGTGCAAAATTCAGTGTTTTGGGGAAGGGATATTTTTTTGTATACAACCGATTTTAAATATAATAAAGTGAATATGGTGTAAAAGTAGCTACAATGAATACAGTTGAGTTGAATACATTTGAATTGAATACAAATTTCAGCAAATTTTACTGACTGTGTTCATGAATACAACGACACACCATAGTGAATACAATAAGAAACAAGCGCTGAAACAAGCTATATGTTTGCTACGAGATGTAATAGGTAAAATGTAGCTACGCAGCAAAAATAACCCTTAAAAGGTAGTCATTTATGAAATTTTCCCTAATTTAAACACGTAATTTATTCCTTAGCTAAATTTAAAGTAAACAGGTTTTATGCAGTGTTTTAAGAGGCGTATTCGGGACGAGTCTCGGGGTGGGGCGTACCAAAAACGCTCCGGGTCATAAATGAAAAGCGTAAATCCATGGGGCATACGCCCTAGAATTTGGGGCATAAGTCCCGGGCGCAAAAGCATAAGCCCCGGGCATAAAAGTGTACACACCGGGCGTTAAATTTGGTTTTTATTGTTTTAAAAGTATTTTTGCTATAAATTATGATTTTTATTATTAATATAATGATACTATACTTATACTTTATGTTATCATGCAGTGTTTTAAAAGGCAGGGGCGAGGCGTTTTTCGCAGCACGGGGCAAGGCGTAAGCCTCGATCTATATAAATTTTATAAAATAACTACTCGAACCGTACCATTGACTTCGCTAAAGGCAACTAGGGAGATTGAATTAAAAGTGACAAATGGGTTTGTCAATTGAGTGTGAGTCCTTCAAGTTTTAAAAATTGGGTAGAAGTGACAATTAACTAATTAATGTCAATGAGGTCAAACATCATTAAGAAACTTTTTTTAGCAACCCCCAAACTTTTTGCTTTTACACTTTTACCTCTACATTTATTACATCAAAATAACTAAAATTACCAAAACATGTGAAAAAAAACTACCCGTCATTTCTTCTGCTTCTTCTTCCCATGTCTCCAGCCATTGATGCTCAACCTATCTTCCTCCTCCTCCTCCTTATTTTTCTTCTTCTTCTTTTGGAATCTAACTCCCCCAAAACGTTTTTAAATAGTAGATCCAAGATTGTTTTTGTGTTTTTGTTGAGAAGATTTGTAGAGAAAAATTGTGGAAAAAGAATATCAAAATATTATTGGGTCTGTTGGACTGCATATGCTTTGTTCTTGAGCTTGGAATTAATTCAAAGGACCATTCATTAATTATTGGTAAGTGAAAAAGATTAATTTTTGTGCATTCTTCAGCTGGGTTTAGTGAACTAAATCTGGTTGTTTCTGTCAACAACATTCGTAGTTGTCCGGACAACTCCAAAAGCTGTTGACAAAAACAATTGAACATTGTCTGACAAATACAGAAGTTGCCCTAACAACTACTACAGTTGCCCGACAACTGTGTGTAGTTGTTGGACTACTGAATAGTTGATAGGACAACTAATTCAATAGTGGAACAACTTTTATAATTGTCGCAATAAATAGTTGGACAATTATAGAAGTTATTCCAACAATTACTAAAGTTGTTCGAAAACTATGTTTAGTTGTTGATTAACTGATTCAGGACAACTAGTAAAATTGTAGAACAACTTATCAGTTGTTGGAATAAATAGTTGAATAATTACAAAAGTTGTCCCAAAAAACTACTAAAGTTGTCCGACAGCTGTCGATGGTTGTTGGACAACCAAAGAGGTGTAGGGATAAGTAATCAAGTTCTATAGCAATTTTGAAGTTGTTTCATGAATCTCTCTTTTGTAAGACCACTGAAATATGTATTTTTGGGATATCTTCAGGTATTGTGACCATCAATGGAAGACCAAATAATAATAGGAGTTGATTTACCTAGTGAATGGGTGGAGAATGCTACTTGGGGATAAGCAATCAAGTTCTATAGCAATTTTGAAGTTTCTGATGAATCTCTTTGTAAGACCACCGAAATATGTATTTTTGGGATACTTCAGGTTGTGACCATCAATGGAAGACCAAATAATAATAGGAGTTGATTTACCTAGTGAATGGTTCAAAGTGAGAAATGCTACTTGTTATACTTGACTTCGAGGTAAATTTCAAATTATACTTCATGATGCTATGTATGGTCGTCGAGATCATCGTTTAAATTTTCTACTTGATAAAGATGATCTTTCCATTAGTTACATGCTCGGCTTCATGAAAAGCAAAAGGATGTCCTACTCCGATAAGGAATGATCGTGATTTGCGGTTTTATTTTTGTGATCCAAACAAGCCCATTCTAAGGGTACTTGCGGTTGAAAAAATAGTAGAGGGAAAAGATTATGTGCAAGTGGAACCAAATATAACAAATGTGCTAGTGGAACCAAATATAACAAATGATGAAGAGCATCTTGTGACTATGGATATTCCGATAAATGAAGAAGCTACACAACATCCTATACCAATGCAAAACAGCCAAGTAGATGATGACGGCACGGGTTTTTATAAGGATAAAACTTTCAAGGACAAACACGAATTAATTAGTTTGTTGAAGCTTGCTTCCGTGAAGAAAGATCAAAGATTCAAACCAGTGAAGAATAGTGAAGATGTATATTGTGTTAGATGTGTAGATCCGAGTTGTGATTGGTGGTTGCGAGGTATAAAGCTTAAAAGTTGTGATAGATTTAAAATTGTCGTTTATCGTAACATTCACTCATGTGGGGCACAACATCTTACAAGCCATCATCCACATGTTCCAGCGGACGTCATTGGACAATACATACACCATAAGTTCTTGAATGGAAAAGGTCCCTCCACAAAAGAAATAAGAAATACAACTCAAGCTGAGCTAGGTTGTAAGATTAGTTATTGGAAGTTTAACATGACAAGATATATAAATATACGATAATTAGGGACACCTACCCATAGGTATGCAAGCACTTTACATACTTACGCTATATACTTAGGATCGTAAAATGAGGGAAGCAAGACATCGTTGAAAGTTGATGACAAAGGGACGTTCAAATATTTTTTTTGTATCTTATGGATCTTGGATTAGGGGATTTATGCATATGAAAAAAGTCCTAGCCGCTGACGGGACATTCTTAAGGGGCCCTTACGAGGGAGTTTTGCTATCTGCCGTGGCACAAGATACGGAAAATCATATTTTTCCTGTTGCATTTTGTGTAGTAGATAAGGAGTGGGATGCTTCATATGAATACTTTTTTGAGAAATTGCTAGACATAGTCCCCAATACTATGGAGCTGTGCATCATTTCTTATAGGCATCCAAGTATAGGAAAAATGGTATCAAAGATTTACTCTGAAGCACACCACGGATGTTGCACGAGGCATCTTGCTGAAAATGCTAGAAAAGAATTTCATTGTGGAGATTTTCTTGGACATTTTTATCATGCAACTAAAGCATACCGTAGGGATGTGTTCAATGACCATTTTGAAGAAATCAGATATATCAATGCAGAAGTCGCCGATTATCTTGAGAATGTTGGCTTTCGTTCCCGGAGTGGAGCATACTTCCCCAGAAACAGAAAATTTATCTCCATCGGTTCAAAGTCAAATTTCCGCAGTCCCCGACAATGATTTGTTTTAATTGTTGGAACAACCGCAACAATTGTTAAATATAATTAATAAGTTGTGGGATATTAAAGAGAATTGTTCCAAGAATCCGCAATAGTGCTTGGGCCATCCGGTCGTTTGTATTCAGATTCTTAATAATTTTGGCTTTTATATTTCAGGTATGATGTATAGACCTCAAACATTACTGAGTCTGTTAACTCAATGTTTAATAAAGAAAGAGAATTCCCCATTACTGCCCTATTTAATGCTATAAGTAGGACGTGATCAGAAATATTCAATGCATACATAAATTTAACAACTATCTTTGTCCCTTCGGCTGAAAAGAAAATAATGACTAACAAGAATCTGGGAAATAAGTTATTGGTCCATCGAATAGATGAAGACACATTCACCATTACCGGGGAAAGTGGGGTCTCAATGGTTGATCTACGAAGAAAAACATGTTCGTGTCGAAAGTTTGACTTGGACAAAATACATTGTTCACATGCTATGGCAACGCTTACAAGTAAATTCGGAGATGAATGTGGAAAGATGATTTATGAGTACTCTTCTTCGTATTATAAGGTAGAATCATACGTGCTTGCATATGCCAACCTAATCTTTCCAGTGCCAGCTGAAGAATTTTGGAACCCTCCTCCGGAGATTTTACAGAGACGCATACCTCCACCTGAAAAGAAAAACCAATCGGGGAAGGAAACGGATGAAGCGGGTACCTGGAGTTGCGGAAGGATTTTCAAAGAAGAAGTTCAATAAATTCTCCTTACGCAAAAGATTTGGCCACAAAAAAACTACATGCCCTACAATGATAATTGAAGATCGATCGAGGCATTTTAGAAATTATTAAGGATAAATGAAGTGATTCAATGATAATTGAAGATCCATCGAGCCATTTTAGAAATTATTAAGGATAAATGAAGTGATTCAATGATAATTGAAGATCGATCGAGCCATTCGAGCAATTATTATGGATAAACTTAGTGAATCAATGATAATTGAAGATCGATTGATCCATTTTAAGAATTATTAAAGATAAATCAAGTGATTCAATGATACTCGAAGATTGATCTAGCCATTTTAAAAATTATTAAAGATCAACTAAGTTATCCAATGATAATCGAAGATAGTTCAAGTAATATGTAATACTATTATTATTATTATTAAGGATAAACTTAATGATTCAATGATAATCGAAGATCGATCGAGCCATTTTAGGAATTATTAAGGATAAACCAAGTAATTCAATGATTCTTTTAGATGTAAGCCAACAACTTCAGTAGTTGTCGTACAACTAAAGCAATTCTTTGGGACAACTACTGAAGTTGTCGAACAACTGATTGTTTTGGTGGAATAACTTCTATAGTTGTCGCCACAACTAAAGTAGTTGTTGGGCATAAACTATGAATTGCTGGAACAACTTAAGCAGTTGAAGGGACAACTAAAAGAGTTCCTGGGACAACTAAAGCAGTTGTTGAGCAACTACATAAATTATAGGAATAATTAAAGTAGTTGTTGGGACACTATCACGTAAAAAATATGTGAACAACTAAATAAAAAATTAACACAAGAACTAGTTTTCCATTAACTGAAATGACCATTAAATAAAGTACAAAAAGCAACCCCATACACAACTAATCCCCTAAGGTTTCAATTCCTTCTCAAGCACTGCAACAACATATCTTAGCCTAAAATTATCCATTTCGATGTCACTGAGTTGTGTCATATTAGTCCCAATAAGAAGGTGATCAATAAATGCACAAGAGTACGGTCCATAAGCCTTCCTAGACATGTTTCTCGGGGCATCCTTTAGATGCTTATACGACCACGCTTCATTTAGTAAATTTTCAGGAAAATAGTTGAACACTCCACTTTGTTTGAGTAGTTTGAGCCACAATTGGAGAACGGGTTGGATAAATATAAGGAAAGTCTGCTCATCACACTCATTAGTATTGCAATCATAAACTTGAATCAAGCCCTTCTCCATTAGAAATTCAAGTGCAACAAAATGTTTACACTTTATGTTCATCACGGTGTAAGTTCTTTTTGCTCCATCCCACTTCCGACCATATGGGTAAGGTCTTATCCTAGAACAATAATCGAGTATGTCATTGTCGATCTCAAACAATGATAGAGCCTCATTCATTGGTGGGGCACCATTCACCAAACTCTTATCACTCAAAACCTTGTAGACATCATGCAAGTTGTCATAAAAGTTCAGATCCAAAATTAAATCTATTTGGTTGTAGTGCCTGGCGAACCAAATCTGTCTCTTACGCATCACGGTCAAAATCTCATTAACATGCTGCAAAAGATAAAATCAATAAATAGTTCAATGCTAGTAACCAACAATGAATTGTAATTGTCTAACAACTGCAGGAGTTGTCCTATGCGCTATAGTAGTTATCCTACAAGCTACCATAGTAGTCGTCCTACAAGCGTAGTTGTCCTACAACTGCAGTAGTTGTTGAACAATTCAAGCTATCCTTGTCCAACAACTTTAATAGTTAATACTAGGCTATGTCTCTATCAACTGCTCCATAACAAGAACAAACTAAGAAAAGAAATTTAATATTAAAATATAATAAAAAGATTAGTGATATTACCTTGCACTCAAACGAGAAATTTGGATCGTTTTCATGTTCTCCAAGTCTTGGTAATTGAATTATCACTCAAGTACATTCTTCTTTCTTCTTTCTTCTTACTAAGGAAGTCTTTAAAGGCTTCTATCTTCTCCGCAGCAAGAGGTTTTTACAGATTCACCTTCAGTTTGTTCTTTGTCCTAGCATTCTTGGCTTTGGTATTTATGGCCAACCTCCTCCTTAATTCAGGAGTATAAGGAGATCGCATTATGTAGCTCGGAAATCTATTCCTCTTTGGCTGCTGCTTTTCTAGCTTCACTGACAATGAATTTATTGCCTCCAAAAGGGCATTATGCTTATCACAACATTTTTTGTATTCACAACGACAAGGGACCTTGGAGATACTCACACCTATTGTAGTTGTCACTCGAAGAGTATCTACTTCCCTACCAAGATCAGCTGCATACGAGTCCCCTCCTCCTGCCCCACCAAAATATCTACAAATATTAAAGTCCATGTGTGGACTAAATGTTTGGGTAGTAACTCTCTGCTCAACACCACAATCTCTCACAACACTCTCCTCGCCACCAGCTCTCTCAAGACTCTCATCACCACCAATTATATCCGATTTTATGGTTGTTACGTGCCAACTCGACTTTAAAACATCAATGTTTGGATCCGGACCATCTTCAAAGGCGTAAATCCTTCCCTTTCTCTAGGTTTGTTGGAAAAGAAAAGGGTGCACAATCGATTTTACCGCATTTAAGAAAACGAGTTTGAATATTTAGTAAACACAAAAAACCTCATCAAGAAAGGAAAAAATAAAAAATAAAATCTCCAATCTGTTTTGATGATTACAATCTGATGATTACAATTTTATTTCTATTAACTAACCAAACACGAGGAGAATTAATTCTTTCAACCTCTGTTACTTCCCCTCCCATAAAATTCTCTGTTCATTCCCACAAAACATAATAGTTAAACTTTCTGTGTGACTTGTGGTGCGCATAAATGATGTCATGATGAACTTTTCATCTTTCAAATACTTCTTAAGAAAATACATATAGACATAAAGATCTAGAAACAACACCAACAATTACTTCAGTTGTCTGTGGTTGTGGAACAACTTCATTTGTTGTTGGACAATCGAAGCAGTTGTGGGAACAACAAGTTCAGTTGCCCAACAACTGTAGTTAATGTCCCCACTATTGCAAAACAAAATTGAAATTATTTAGATGTTGAATCTTACCTCTTTTCTTGTCTGAACAAGAGCATCAACATTTGCCGAGTTAGAGTTAGTCTTTCTTGCTGGTTTTGCGGACAACCATTTAATCATTCTTGGCATTGAACTCTCAAGTGAAGGATCCTTAGCTAGCCGTTGAACTGCCGGAATAGCTTCAAATGCCCAAGCCTATGTAATAAGTAAAATGCAATTTAGTGTACATAAAATCAAAATAATAATTTAACTCAAAACCATAAAATGAACATTTTAATTACTTACCGCGAACGTCCATGGAAAGCCATAAAGGTTATATTGGTTTTTGGTTGGATTCAATCCTTTTAAAAGATATTCAATATTAAGATTGAAGCTTATTCGACCCCATGTATATGAATTGAATACATTTTGGTTCGACGCCATTTTTAACCAATTGGTGGACTATATATATATATATATATATATATATACCCTTTTTTTTTTAATCTTTTGCACACAATATGCTATGCAAGAACCAAACCACGCTCATAGCCACCTTTTTTTTTTGTTTGTCAAGTTTGAATCCTTTAGCTTCTCAATGAGACCATTACCATCAACAGACTTCCCCACTATATCTACCAAACTTGTACCATTTTCTTCAACCTTTGCTAACTGCTGACTAAGAGGGGGGGAGAGAATAACATCAAAGTCCAGTCATGATAGCGAATTCATTGATGCCGAAACAAATAGGCAAGCCATTGTAATCACACCAAATTTCCTTTTTCTTTTCACAAAAAATTCGGCAAAGAAAAAGGTCGTGCACCAACTTCATTGGGAGATGTATTGCTACATCTTTTTTCAAGTTTAAAAAGTGACCAAAATAAGTTTTTCTGAAACCATTCTCAATACGCCGATCGATCAAAACCTTTCTAAACTCAACAAATTGAGTTCCAAAGCTGACTCTTACATTGATCCTTGAATCATAAGGCGCAAACGTATTCAAGTGGGTCTTAAAATTCGATATTTTTCAATGGAAATGGTATTCACGCATTCTGGAACCGAAAGAGCATCAGGATCATTATTATTACTGTTATACCCCATTTAGACTGGGCTAAATTAAGGTACAACATATTGGTGATTCCTATTAATTGATTTTAAGGAGTCGCCACCTAATTGATTTTAAGGTGAATTAGGGCACCTAATTATTAACTTAAGGTAAAACTAACCTCGTTAATGTATCGCTTAACCAAAGGTGATTCTAGGTAAGGGTTCTATATTATCCTAAAGGGAAGGGTTAGGTATCCTTTGGGATCCGATTAACTTACGGTTATCCGGCCAAACTTAGGTTAATTAATTAAAGCTAAAAATGACTTACAAATATTGCTAAAGTTTGAAGAAAAATGTAATAATGTTGTTAAAAAATAGGATTTACAAAAATAATAAGTTGCATGAAAGATGTCTTTAAATACTATTTTAAAATAAAATTTATAAAGGTTATTAAGATTTTGAAGGAAAATATAATGATGCTATATAAATAATACTTGTGGAAAATACAATAATTTACTTATGCATAATAATTTTCAAAGAGAAGGTTTTAGCAAATGCGAACTAAAAATTATATTATATGAATAGAAAATCCTAGACTTATTTTAATATGATGAAAAAGGCATGGGTCTTCTTTCTTTTCTTTAACTCTATTTAACGGTATTTGGCTAAAAGAAATGTATAAACGGATTAATCTAAAATGTTTAAAATACATTTGAATTCATCTTTGCATATGGATGACATTTTAATTTTTAAGATAGTAATAACAAATCATGATTCCTTAGCTCAACATATGTAATAATGCTATTTTGAAAAAAATTAACTATTCTAATGAAAACAAATATTGTAAATACTATAAATAGTTTTAATCATAAATAGAAGAAAAGGAAGCTGGTGGTATTAATTATTAATTTCCCTTTAACTTAACTACCCGTTATTAAACTAAAACCCACTAATTCGCTAAGGTTCATCTAAATTAAGAAAATAAGACAAAAGTAAAGAGTTAGTCATGCTATACAAATTAAATGCAAAAATAAAATAAGAAAGCCAATAAACTAAATGGGCTCAAATCTCCCATTTTTCAATTCCTTCTGTTTTTTTTATTTTGGGGCTTTGACCCAGGACTTCATTTTCTGTTCTTAGGCAATACGTAACCGATCAATAAGGGGGAAATGATATTTCGTTGGGCCTTGGCCCAACATTGAATGCAGAAGACGAGCGAGTCCCTCGGACTCGTACGCAGTGGTCATGCAAAATGAAAAGAAAAGGATTAGTATGCGATCCACGAATAATGTGAAACGTATGAAATATAAACTTAGAGCAAATCGGCAGATTATGTATATTCTATATATACTCTAAGTATATAGATATACAACCTCACTGCCTTGACAAATTAAGACATTCACAACACATACTAGAGCCCATAACTACGCAACAGTGGCAGTGAGCATTGCAAAATTCGTTGCAAAATATATTAAGGCACAGAATCTGCGAGGCAGTGGCAGTAACAGGGGTTTACAAATTATGAATAATTCGTGGATCATATAATACCATACATGAGCATACAAAACCAACGGGCAAGGTAGGATTCTAAATCCCTTTGGCAGATAGTTACACAAAACAAAGATGAAATGAAAATGTATTCGCATGCGATAGAACCAGCAGGTTGTATGTTTCAAGAAATTTTAATCATATATGACTGGACATTCATACTGGACTACAATTGCCTGATTTAAAACATGGCAAGTATTTAACACACAAGACCCAAATAGTAACATCGAAAACATAGGCAAGTTCACGGAGGAAGCACCAGCAGACTCTCAAACATTCCCAACTGAATCTGAACATCTATCCGAACATATTATCAGATGTTAATATTCCCAAAGACATCCTTGAAGACAACTCCAAAGACATTTTTTGGCACATCCGCCGAATCCGAATACCTACCACCCAAATATTCATAACAAAACAAACTCCGGAGACATCAAAACCAATCTAGGTAACTCAGATTTTACTGATATTTAAGCATATAGGATCATGTTCATAGTTTAACATTCATCTACCATTACTACTTAACCAAATTTCAAGTTTAAATTTAAATCAGACAAGAACATAGCAAGACTGAAGTTAAGTTGGAAAGTAACACAATACTGATCTGATGACTACGTCAAGCAGTGAGCTAAACATGTTGGAAGGCAAGTTAATATCAAATATGCTAGCAAACTGGGCATGATACGTGGTTAAATGCAACTAATTTGATCTAAAGTGCTTTTGCCAGCATGAATGCCATTCAGTGGCAAAGGAATCACTTGCTTTATTCTAAAACAAGAGCAAACATAGGATGCACACAGGACCGAATCCTTTCAACTGGTACCAACATGATTTCATCTACCAGCTTCAAAACAAACAAATATAATAGAAGAACACAAACAAAAAGAAGATTGAATAGCATAGGGACCTGAGATCTCTCGACTTAATCAACCGTATACTAAGTCACAACGAAAATGAACAGATTCGGGATTGTGCCCCCATCTAATCAAACAAATTTCCACTTAAACATAGTAATATTCGTTTACAACATATTATGCCCTTAAGAGACAACTTCCAACTAACAGAAGACCCAATTTGAGGAAAACGATTAGTTGCATACAAAGTCCACCCCTATAGGGTCATATCAACATATGATTACTAATTAACTGATTTACAGGTCCATACATACAACCCAAACTGATTCAAGAAACGCAAATATGCATGCTCATTGGTATCCTAGCGATTAGCGAAACAGATCCAACTAACTAATCCTAAGAATAAGCAATGTGCTCGATACTACCGACCCCCCGAAACCAAACAAATTCATGCTAAACTAATTAGACGAAACAAGAATGACAAACATGAGACTCCATACTTGGAATTTAATCTAAAACATAAAAGTATACAAACACATGCTGGAACAAGATCACACAGCAATAACAAACATAAGATATCTGATATCTAAACCAACCTAACGACGGTAAAGCACAGATTTGAGTGAAATGATAATAACAAGGCATCATAACATGATTTTCTATAGCAACGGAATTCTAACGGAACACTGAGTCGAAATGCATTAGATTTTACCTGTTGGTGGTGCAGTGAACGGGGCGTCGAAGGTCTCGAATCTGTGTTCGAACTCGAACGCGACGAACAGAGGGTGCTTCGATAGAGCCCAAAATTTGATTGTATGAGAATATAGATGTTTTAGAGTAATGTACGGCTACTGTTTTTGAAACTCGAAAAGAACCCAATTTCAACAAATCCAAGATTTTGAATAACAGTCGGAAATATCGAAAAAAATTCAATCTCCTCTTATGAGGAGTATGAAAGTATTTATATTGGTTTTGGGTTATCTTTAAAGGGATTTTGAATCGATTTTTAAAACGAATTCAAAGTGAACCGTTGAAATGTTCACGTGATTTGATTCGGGTGTAACCGAAGTGGACCGATTTTGTTCTTTTGGATTCATTTTGAGGCGAAAAATGGAAACTCTTCCTTCTGTCAACAACGAGAAAAAGAAGCAAAGCGAGGAGGAAAAAGACGATTTTCATGGAAATGGGGGGAGCAAGGTCTGTATAAGATTAAAGGGGACTGAGGTTTTCACTAAAATAGAAGGGAGAGAAAGACAGTGGGAAGAGAGAAGACGACAAAGAAAGCAGAGGGTTTTACACGAAAATGGCCTGTTTGACTCTGCCATGGTTGAAAGCGGGCGGAGCAGCGGTCGAAAATGGAAGGGAAAGAGATGAGAGAGAGGGGCGGAGAGGAGCGGAGAGGAGAGAGATAGGGAGGGAGGCGGCTGAGGAATGAAAAAAGGATTAGGTTTTGTTTGTTAAAGGAGATGGGCTGGACAGGGTGGGGTAAAAATAATAGGCTGGATCAGTTGTTGAATTGTTGGGCTGAATTACTTTAGCCCGAAAATGGGCTTGTAAGAAAGAATGGCTGAAATTGTTGAGCATTTTCTTCTCTATTTTAATTATTCTTGGCTTTTAATTTAACAACTAGTACAATATGTATTATGTGAAATTAATGTGTAGAAAATAAAGACTTGATAAAGTATAATTATTTAACGAAAATAAAGTGGCGACAAACCCTTTTGAAATTTGTGAAAATAATGATATTAATAGTAGTAGAAATAGTAGTGAAAATAAAATATTTAACTCGTCAATAAATTTAGAAGCCCGAAGAAATAAATTAGAATAAAGGAGGGACAAAATTGGGTGTCAACAATTACCAGATAATCCAGTACCCTTTGAATTTCCACCACTAGTATCATTACTTGATCCAGCAATGGCTACTGATTGAGGATCCTCTTCACCGACTATAGTTCTTTCTTCTTCTTCTTCTTCTTCTTCTTCTTCTTCACCCGAATGCTCAGTTGCACTCTCACCACTTTTTTCCTCTTCACTGATTGCTCAGTTTCACTCTCACTTCTTTTTTCCTCTTCACCTGATTGCTCAGTTGCACTCTCACCAATTTTTTCCTCTTCACCTGATTGCTCAGTTGCACTCTCGCCACTTTTTTCTTCTTCACCTGACTTTTCACCACTATTCTCAAGTGTTTCTTTTTCACCAATCAACTGCTCATTGTTTAAAGGTATCATCATCTCCAAAGGTGCATAAGCAAAAGCCTCACTTGCTAGGGCTGCTTTATCAATCGGCTTTTGTACTGATGTGGTAGCTCTTTTATTATGTGTAGCATCTTGTTTTCTAGCAATAGGTAAGCTCCTAGATTTTTTACTAGCATCAGGACAAGGTGAACTTGTTATCTTATCTACACACAAAAAAAAAAAGAAGTTAAAATTAGTAAATGATACAATTTAATAATACAAAAAAAAAAAAAAATTGAACAACAACTGTATTTGTCACAACTTTTAAAGTTATGTTCCAGCAATAAACAAAGTTGTCCTACGCTTAAGCAGCTGATCGGAAGTGAATTCACAGAATTGGTTGTTAAAAGGTCTCTATTAGAACCAACAAAGTTGTTAACAACTTTTACATTTGTTCCAACGACTATTGCAGTTGCTAGAACAACTGATGAAGTTATCCTAACAAATGCGAAGAGCATTTCCGGACAGCTTAACCGCAAAGTTGTTGGGGACATGCTGTATCGAATTTGAACCAATTAAATTTTCTTTTTAATACAAATAATATAATTAGTGCTAAAGTTCAACCCAGAACAATATAGTTCAACCCAGAACAATATAGTTGGTGCTAAAGTTCAACCCAGAATAATTTTCTTTTTAATACCACCAAATCGCAGCTAATAACAGTAAAAGAAGTATTGGGAGATAGAAAATTTTGCCTGATAATAGCACAATCGTAATCAACAAGAGCAAAGTCAAAATTCATAATCTTTATCTTCTTCATTTAATTGCCAATTTCTTAATTCCACCTGCTGTTGCGTTCTTTGTCTTTTTTTTTAAAAATTTTTTTTAAAAAAGTTTAGAATAAGTTGTGTTTGCACATGTTGCGTTTTAACTTATTTTCTTTACTAGTTAATTAGTGAATGGGGTAAATAAATACGAAAAAAATAAGTTAGGGTATAATTTAGGTGTACAGTTGACAATTTCGCCATAGTTCAAGGGTGATTTATCCCAAATCAAAAGAAAATAGGCAAACACTGTTAGGGTTGGCATTGGGGCATACAAGACTGTCTTAAATAAATAAATGACTGAAAGATAGATAAAGCCCCGAAGGAAACTAGGGCTTACCAAGCAGCTGATACGAGATTCCCAGCGAGCAGATCCGTCGTCGTGTAAATCAGTACCTGCATCGTGAAATGCAGGTCCTAGGCAAAAAGGACATAAGTACAATTATATTGTACTTGTATGTAAAACCAACTTATAGAAATAGTAGATGTGGGGTGCTCAGGAAAAAGACATCCCAAATTAATAACATGTATAGATACTAAAACCAAAACGGAAACTGAAACATACTGATAGCTAAACTGAACAAGAGAAGTATAGTCATAAGTACTCCCTGTTCTGAATGTGAAATCACCTGTCTTAACTGAATTTATATTCTGTGGCCTCTGGCCCAACGTAAGTGCACAAACGTGTTACCACGGGCCCAAGTATACGTATACATAAAATGTGGCCTCGGGCTCAATTACAGGTGCTCAACATTCAACAATTTATATTAAGGAACTGAGAATTGTACTCTAATGCATAACACTGGAATACTGAACATTACTATCTTTGAGACATGTATTCATGAACTGATTATGGAGTTTAAAGCATTAACTGTTCTAAAGCATACAGAGCTTTCATGACTAAGACTCATGGGAAATCAAACACGAGTCTATATTGATTACGTAGTAAGTTCACGATATTCAAAATGGCAATCATGAACGAATTACGAAACTACATCATTTAGAGAATAGAAGTTCTGAGCTTTTCATGAAACTAAGGCTTAACTCTATTTCTGAGGCAATTCATAATAGTCGTAAAAGAATGAGGCGTGGAGAGAATCATTAACATTCCCACACGTAGAGAGTTAGCCTTACATACCTCAATTCTGACCTTTAAGCCCTTTCGACTTTAATCTATAGCAATACATGTCAAAGGGAATCAATATTAGTAAGAATTCTTATATTTTGGTCATATAAGCCTTTTATCAAACACTTGGTAGGCATGAAACTCCACAACCCTCATCAATGGTGTTTCTTCACCCAACAACCCATCCTCTTGATTCTAGATGATTCTATAGTCTCTTACTGGTACAATTATCATCATTCTTTATCACCCATAAGATAAAAATCACCCTTAATCAACAATCAACAGCCCAAACGTATAATTGTTCATGATTTTCTAACAAACCCAACAACTCATCTCTTATGAACTTATAGTCTGTAATCATAAACACAAAGCTATAAGCAATTGAAGTTGGAAAGTCTTACCTTTTTGACATTCAAGTCTCTTGAATTCATATTCTAGGGTTATTTTTGTCACGACCCGACTAGGGGCCATCACGGGTACCCGGGGCTAACCACCAAGCACCACTTTTACTACTACTCATCATACTCATACTGTGTTCATTCATTATTCTCATGCTTCTAATCATAGGGAAAATCATTTTCATTTTGAAACATATTTACTTTTATATACATAAGCCCTTCGGCTTTCAAAATAATATATATACAATGAGGAAATAGTGAGACCATACTACCCACACATACGTATCTACGAGCCTCTACTAAAGTTCTAGACATATGGACGGGACGGGACCCCGTCGTGCCCAAAATATATGTACATAAAATAGTGAGTTAATGGCACCTCCGGAACAATGGAGTGCTCTCAAAGTCTGCTGATAGCTCCTACGAATCTGGAGCACCTCCCTGTCTACCTATGGGCATGAATACAGTGTCCAAAGAAAAAGGACGTCAGTACGAGCATTGTACTGAGTATGTAAGGCATAAACAATAATAATACGTCAATGAAATAAAAAGACATCAACTGAAGAACAACCTGTAACTAACTGTCACTTAAGAAGAAAATAATGCATGCTAACTTACTTCATAAACATCGTCATGTCATGTATGCATATATATATATATATATATATATATATATATAAGCTGTCCGACCATATAGGTACGGTGTGATAATCATTAGCCCGCGTCCGGGCCTCCCGCGTCTAGGGTAACCATCTCGTGCCGCCAACTAGTGGTGTACGCCCATGCCATCTAGAAATGGTGTATACGCTGCCCGCCTTAGCGGTGTACGCCGACCATATAGGCACGGTGTAATATCATCATCATGTACTTATCATAATGCATGCATAGGAACTCAAAGATAACCATACTTTATCGGGGTGACATAAGGTCGTGAACCCCTGATTTCATTATGGAGTTTCATAAGCATTCTGTCTCACCTTGAAGGAATTAGCATATAAGGCGAGTGTAGCACAAAGAACGACATCAATTAATCATAATTAGGATCATTAGCTTTGTAGAACATCATGTCATGAACTTGATTATCTTTAGACTTAAGCTCATCATCATCATTATCATACTCATAACATATCTCTTATCTTCATCTCATATGAGGTTCTTCATGAACATAGACTCATAATTTCCGGAATGTAAGAAGGTCATGGAGGATAAGGGAAAATCATGTCATAAGATTCATGCCTTAGAAAGGAAGGGACTAGCCTCACATACCTTTTCGTTTAGCTACACTATCGCTTGAACGTTCTCCTCCAATGTTCTCGTTCCTACCTTCAATAGAGTTTATACTAACATTAGATAATCGATAGCTTAGCATACTTGACTAAAGCTAGGGAAAATTGGGTAGCATTTTCTTTGTTTATACAACTTTCTCCATATCATCTATCAACTCCCAAACGTCTATAATAACATTCATAACATCATAAGCAAAAATCTTCATTCACCTACATTATTCATATTTCCAAATTTCACTTCAAATCATCCATAACCATGGTCATAGCATACTATTACATCCACTCATATATAACGTTTATCCCATGTTCTTAATGTCATTTATAACATAATTATAATCACAACATATCAAGAATCATGACTCATTCCAAGCTACTACTCAAAAATGCCACTATTCTCACATTAATGACCCATTTTCTATCTCCTTCTACAATCCAAGTCTCTCAACCTCTCAATACTTTAAACAACATGGAATGATCATAAAACTTACCTTTGATAGTGTGGGAATGAGCTTTAAGTGGAAATACTTCACTTGAGCAAAACCTTAGTTTCACCTCCCGTGAGATTGCTTGGCTTGGATGAATCCTAATGAGTTTCTTGCACTTGATTCTCTTGGTTTGATGAAGTTAATCATGAATTTCTCTTGAGTTCTTGTGGAAGAAGTGTGGAGAGCTTTCTAGAGATTTCTTGAAGTGTGGAGTGAGAAATGAAATGAATTAAATGAGGTTGGGGTCCTTATATTAATTTTAAAACATGTCCTGACCTAGTTCTACGGACCAACATACGGTCCGTATCTTTTATATGGACCGTATGTCTGACCGTATCTTTGGTCCAGTGAACGTCCCCATTCTAGGCAGAACATACGGCCTCGATATATTTTATTCGTATGTTGGACCGTATAATACTTGACTTTCCGAAACTCATTCTCGTCGACTCGTTTGTTCTCCAATCCTTATGGAACCTTCGTAACACTTGTTTAACACCTCATTAACAATCTAAGGGATGTTATAACTCTTTTATAAGACATCGTTAAGTCCTCATTAACTTGTTACTCGTTAGTCTATTCACTGTGCATCAACGGAAATTTTTCCGAGGTGTAACAATTTTGTCCAAGACAAAGATTCAATCAATAATCTATGGAATAGATGAGGATTCTAGCGTTAATATTTGTTAGATTGATGTAATAATTAATGTGGTTTGAGTGGGAACTCACCTTGGATGCTTTGTGGAAGCCCTAGGGTGTTTTCTCCCCAAAAAGATGGTTTAGAACAAAGTGGAAAAAGGTTTTACAAAGTTGGAGTTTATAAAATTCGGAACCTTCTTAAAATGGCACGTGTCGCACGGGTTAGCGGCATATACGATGAGCAAAAATTTTCCCTCCCCGAAAGACGCGTTATACTTTAATTTCTCATCAAGGGACACGGTAAAATAGGCATAACTCCTAGCACAAAAAAACCTTAATGGATGGAAAAATATTTCAAAAGGATACAACCTTCATGTTTTAAGTTTTCTCAAAGTATTTTCAAAATGCTAAGCGACTCTACGATAAACCGATTCTATTCGTATGCACGTCACTATTCGTCTTGATTTCAAAACAACTATTTCCACCCAAACTCATCCCAATGGGATTTCATAGGGCTAAAATATCATTTAATAATACTCATTTAATATATTCACACCTAAGCCGGATTTACGGAGTGTTGCATATTCAACCTTTTATAAATCTTGTCCATTTTGCTCAATAAGCATTGGACCTTCATATATTGATAAGAACCCATTACATAAGAAGGACTATAGGAATCCCTATATTCCATAGCCTACGGATGCTAGAACAGGCTCCAACATATCCATGAAAGTAAGTTAGCAATAAGCTCACAAAAATAACTTATAGAGGAGGAGTTGTTGGCATATACAAAAAACTCCCCTGGAAAGCCTATACATCTCATCAAGGGACACCTAAAAAAATAAATTCTTTGCGATCGTCTATCAATATGCTAAGCGAGTTCCTTTTCTGATTGGTACGAAATGAGGGAAGCCCACATCTGTCCATGTTAAAATCACCCTTAGCATCCCTAGGAAATTGAGAGAGCTTTGAATACCAAGTAGGGGCATTGCATATTAGGCAATTATTTGCAAGAGAATCAGAAACTTTGTTTGCCCCGCGAAAGTAATGTTGGATCTTGATCAATCTTCAAAAAAATTCTAGTTCTGTTTGAATCTCCATAATCATAGGCTGAAATCTCCACGGCACTGTTTTGTATCCACTTAGTGAGCATTAGAGATTCAGTTTCAATTTCAACTTTGCTAATATTATCATCCTTGCTAATATTATTTCCTTGCACATACTATCTTTTATCACCTCTAGTCATAGTTTTTTTCCAAATCGCCTAAGTCAATGTGAATCAAGGAAAACAATCCAATTTTTCCATTCACAGGAATACACATATTTTTAGTAATTTTAGCTTCAAATATATAATACAATTATCAATATTATTAGAATCTAAACTATATATTAAACTGAGTGATTTACATGTTCTTTATATAGACATTAACATATTCTAATCTAGCATGTTCTGGAGAAATAGATTCAGCCATATAAGCAAAAGTAGATGCATGTTCATTGATATCATCAGGAATATAAAGCATAACTGAATCATTGTTACAAAAGTTATCTTTATATGATAATACTTTCTTTCAATCAGAAATGATACAAGAGAATCAATTGTTTGATAGTAACACTTACAGGCTTGGTTTAGAAATTGACACATTACCATTTTTTCTTGTTTCTCAAGTTCTTATTTTTCATCGTCACAACCTTAACTATCACGGGATTTTGAAGAATGCTTTAAATTTGCATATGAATTGTAGATACTCCCAAGACTAAAACTACATTTACCAAAATTGAGATAATGAAAATGGAAAGACAGATATCAACGTTAGGTTATGTGGTGAATATTTTTTAAGATTCATGAAAAATTACCCATAATTCTTATGCGTCACTTTGGAATCATCCGCTTTCATATTTTTGGTGATGTTAAAATTTTCAAGGATTTGTAGTGTTTTGATAAACAATAATTATTAATAGCTAAATCATGAAGAAACTTTGAGAGACAGAAAGAAAAAAACTGTTGTGTGCTTTGCCTAGCATGGAATGAGAAAATTATTACATAAACATTTCTTGATTATTAGTCCAAGCAAATGTGTTTGGATAAAATATGATTGACGTTATTATTCAAAGTGGGTGTTATAATACGAACAAGAGCGAAGCATGAAGACTTTTCAAAGATAACTACATAATGGGTTAGGAACAAACGTCAATGAGAATTTTATCTTCAATAGACATCAATTCTTTTTATGAATTTTTAACCTATTCGATACTACAACATATTTGTATGCAATTGCTGCATCTATCAATCTTTTTTTTAACGCCTTTAGTATATCCTACCATAAGTCATAAAGATAACACAAGTCAATACAATGAGTTGTGAAACGTTATGTCTAACATTGTTGCTAAGAGAAATGTCATAGAACCTTGTACGTGAAGCCTTTTATTAACTTTTGTGTAGCAATAGAAAATAAATTTTTCTAGTAAAACAATTTGTATGCGTGTTAGTTGAATAGACAATCTCATGGCTATTGATAGAGCATCTCCTATTTGCATGTTGTTTTAGCTAGATAGGATGTGGTACCATTATTGATAATTCATATTCATGTTGTGCTAAATAAGAAATTAGTATTACCATGATATATTATACAGTTCGATAACATATATCTTAGATTCCATAAATTTGTAGGATTTCAAAATATAGCGAAATATATACTACACATTAATCCAATCCTTCATTTGGTGAAAATTATTTCATTCATTAATTATTTAAACTTATTGTTCACCTATTTAACAAATTTTTCAATAGTCATTATCCAACTTCAAGTGGCTTTCAATCTAAATGATCATACTAATCTAAATGGTAATCATCAAGTTTATACAGAAGTGATTGTACGCTAACTAATTTTTTTTTTTTTTTACACCTAACAAATAATCAAAGTTGAGAGGATGTTGTGAGTCCAATAACATACGACATCGAAATAGTTCCAAAGAAGAAAAAAAAAATCAGAAAATGAGGGAGTGAAACATTACCCACTATTAGAATGGAATTGAGTTATGAAAGATAAATGACTTTATTTTTTATTCAGAGTGGCAGTATCTCTAATAAGTCAGAGCAGCATTATCTGTCATAAGTGAAGGGGTAAAAAAAAAAAAAAAAAAAAAAGACTCAAATATATCAGAGCCAAATTTCGATCCTGGGACCTGTGGGTTATGGGCCCACCACGTTTCCGTTGCGCCACTCTAATTTGTTGATACATTAAATACATATTAATATACTGGGATTTGTAAGCATGTGGTAGCATAACCGAAGCTTAATAATAAAAGTATTTGAATTATATTTTATATCGTTTACTATTGTTCACTTTCTTTCCTCGATCATATTAGTCATAACAACTGTCTTATGAAAAATCCGGTAGTCTATAATTAAGCTGATATTATTTATTGTATTTTGGGTTTGTGATTAACTTTTTTTTTTTCGCTACATTAATTTAAAATAAAAGAAGGCCTGCTCCAAAATCTTAGTTGTGAAATATTTAAATTCAAGAATATTAGTGATTGTTAATTTTTTTTTTTTTTTGAACAAACATACTTAAGGCCTGCTCCAAAATCTTAGTTGTGAAATATTTAAATTCAAGAATTTTAGTGATTGTTATTTATTTATTATTTTTTTTTTTTTTTGAAACAAACAAACTTTAGACTTACAAAAGCATCATAACAATGATACAAACCTTTTGGCGATCTAATTAACGTGTTTTGTTTGGCTTTGAATTTGATTTTTTTATATAACTTCACGGGTGAAAATCATTTTCACCCCCAACTTTATTTTAAAAATCAAACTTGCCCTCAACTATGAACAATGGTCATTCTCCTCCATTTATCCTAGGTAATGTCTATTTTACCCTTGGCATTTTCAATCCTCTTTTATACTATATAATTTTTTCTTACCTAGGTATTTTTACATTTTTATTTAAATTCATATTATAAGTAGAATAATCCATTTATGAATTTATCACAAAATCAAATATTATTTTTTAAGATTGATATTTTAATATTACGTGCATTAAGTACACACACACACACATTGCCGTTTATTTTTACATATATGTGTGTGTGCGTGAGTGCGTATATGGTTAAGTTTCACTTCTCTCTTATTCTCTATTGTCAATATATAAACGAGTTTTGGTTGTCATTGATGGAATATTTTAAATTATAATTTAAAATTCATTTATAATATAATTAGATAGTCTTTTAGGAATTTGTTATAGAATATAACTCTATTTTTATTAATTATTTTATATTGCCTTCATTGAAATATGTTTATAAAATTATTATTACATGTTATTTTTACTTGTATAAATAGATATTAGAGTTTTGATTATTATTAATTAAAAAAATTCTTATTCTTCTCATTTATTTCATTATAGAACGACATTAAATTATATACTCAACTAGTATTTCTCACTTTTCTTTTTCCGTCTCAAAAAAAATATTTATTTTCTTATAGGAACTTTGTTACATCGATTAAAGAGATAAAAATATCATGATTTTAAAGAATTAAAAGAAAAAAAGACAAGTTGATAATGTAAGGGTGAAATAGGAATTTTAGAAAGCCAATTAGGATAAAGGGAGGAGGATGACTATTGTTCAAAATTGAGGGGGGAGTTTGATTTTTAAAACAAAGTTTGGGGGTGAAAATCATTTTCACCCATAACTTCACCAATGCAAAGTACTAATTTATTGTACAAATTTACGTAACCGTATCATTATAGGGTGTCAATAGTGTTAGTTTTATTATTTGACATGACAACCTTCTTTTTAAAAAGAAAAGCATAAAGAAATTCTCCATTATTTTTATTTTAAAAAGCGTTATAATATTTACGTGATTCATAAAAGGATTAAGTGTGCTGCCAAAAAAAAAAAAAAAAAAAAAAATTACGTACGACATATATGATATATCATATTAGTGATTCTGATAACCAACTTTTTTTCAAAATTTAAATCAAATGTTGATTGATTTATTTTCTGATGAAATAATGCAGTATTCAAGAAAAATGTAAATATTATCATTTGTCCGAATTAGTGAAAAAAGTTATTGTTGATGGAGCTCCAACATCATTTTTAAAAAAAAAAAAAAAAAAAAAAACTCGCTCTTGACATTTTGCATGACATGAGGGGATTCAGAGAGTAGAAACAAAGATGTTTAATTTCAATTTGAATCTGATCATCGATTTTTCAATTTTTTGAATAAAACTCACATATTTGAAGATCGGTTCGAAAATGTGCTAAACCGACAACCAAACTAATAAAATATTTGTTATTGATTTTTGATTTATCGATTAGCAGTCCTTAACGGTTCGATTTTCGATTCATTTGTTTTTTTGCATGGATTACCCTTCAAAGGCGCTGGACTTTAATTTTTACCCGTCAAATTGTTGGTTTTTTGTGCCCTTCACTTAAAAAAAGGGTCGAAAATACCTGACGTTCTGAGTTCGAACCCCCATTCAGTAAAAAAAAAAAAAAAAAACAATTTCGCAAGGGAAGCTTTCGCGTAATTCTGTCTTATAAGGCTGAATTTAGTTATGTCTTAAGGCAAATTCTGTCTTATAAGACATAACTTATAATACCTAATTTATTACGAAATTCTGCCTTGTGTTTTCTTTTATATTCTGTTGAGATTCGAACTCAGAATCTCACAATATTTTCGACCACTTAAAATGCCGAAGGGCAAATATTAAATACCTGCAATTTGAAGGACAAAAATTAAAGACCACCCCCCAAAATAAGGCATTTGTGCGAATGACCCTTTTCGGTTTAACCGATAAGTAAAGGATTCTCTAAATTTTGTTTCCTTTCTCTTATTTTAATTTTTTTCATATATACACTCGAACTGTTCATTTAGTAGGCGTTCGGACATGCAGTTTGAAATCATGAGATAAAATCAGCGTTTGGATATGCATTTCATCTCATGATTTCAAACCCCAATCATCCAAAAAGACATGATTTGAGGTTTCAAATCATGATTTCAAAAAGTTTAAATATAAAACTTGACTCATAAGTTTATATTTTATAAAAAAAGACCCCTAAGTTGGTAAATATTTTTAACAATTTACTCCTACCAATCATTTACCAACCTCATTAACTTTCACCAATCTTTATTTATATCTACCATGTGAGAGGATTATATTAAAAAATAGTTATATTACTATTCATATTAAGTTTTCATTTTTATTGAACTAAAAGTTTGATCACTGGATATTATATTTTTTAGAAAGGCCTTCTAGTGATGTATTAATTTTTTTTATGAACTATAACTTGCTCATTTGATAAGATTATATAAGAATTAAAAATATTTTAATAATTTTCATAATTTATAAAATTTTTATATCTATAAGAGAAAATCCACTTTGGATATCTTAATTACATATCCAGACATTGTCTGATTTCAAACATCTCCAAACGGCTCCTGAGATTAAGATCCAAGCCCAACAAGTAAACCACCTTTAATTCCCACATTTCTATTGTACCCTTATATTCCCCATCGGAACAATCACCACCGTCAGCAAACCCGTTTACGGTGTCAGGCGGCGGAGCTATAAATATGGAGCGGGAAGTGATAGAGGCAGAATTAGTACTACCGACTTACATGAAATTCAAGAAGATTCAAATGTATGATAAGTATCCTAAAGGACAGGCTAGAGGTAGACATTGGAAACATCTCAAGCAGATTATTCAAGCCGAAAATTACGAAAATTACCCTCCTGAAATACCTACTTGTAAGTCTCAATCTGCTTCTAATTAAGCTTTTACAACAATTTTCTATGTTTACATCATTAGTGAATTAGTTGCCTTGCTGTGTGTTTTTTGAGAAAATGATGGAAGTGGCCCTTTGGTTACACTATTTTGATCCCTTTTTTTTCTATTTAAGTTGACAACAAATATGTGTTTGCCCATGTTGCGTTTTACTTCCTCCGTTTTAATTTATGTGACCATTTGATTGGGCACGGAGTTTAAGAAAGAAGATTAAGACTTTTTAAACTTGATTTATCCCATAAACTATAAATCAGAAAAGGTAAAGTGTTTCGATACGAAGAAGTGGATTCATTCTTTTTGGCACGTTAAGTAAATAAAATAAAGTTGGGTATAATTTAGGTGTGTAGTTGACAATTTCGCCATAGTTTAGGAGTGATTTATAACAAAACAAAACAAAAAGAAAAAATCATAAAAAATAATTTTCTATAAACAGTTTTTTTTCTTTAGTGTTTCGGATGAAATGAGAAAATATTATCCCAAAAGTATTTGTATATAGTATAGGCAAACACTATTAGGGGTGTGGGGTGCGTTGGATGGTGGGTATTAGATGTTTTCATGGAGAAAAATGTTTTTCAAAATTTTTGACCAACCAAACGTGGAGCTATATATGGAGCGAAAAGTGATAGAAGCAGAATTAGTGCTTCCAACTTCATTCCTCGTGTTGTTGCGTTGCTGTCTTTTTTTTTTTGTTTCCTCTCGAGAAATTGACGAAAATGGTCCTTGATGTATAAGGGCTGCACTGTTTTGATCCTTAGGAGTCGTTTGGTTGTTGGTTAGTTATGCATATATTAGTAATGTAGGGAATAATTATGCTGGATTTAGTTATTTATGTATTAGTTATTCCATCTTCTAACCTGCATAAAGTAACACATACATGTTTTAGTTAAGTGAGATTGCAAAATGATAACCAAACACCGTATTTGGGGTGCTGAAATTTATATAAAGCAACTAAAAAGCTACAAACATGGTATAATTATGCTAGTTTTAATACATGAATTATTAAACGTCACCACTGTAAAACTGCCGTGAGCAAATCTGTTTGCGGTGGCAGAGCTATAAATATGGAGCGAGAAGTGATAGAAGCTGAATTAGGACTTCCAACTCACATGAAATTCAAGAAGATTCAGATGTATGATAAGTACCCTAAAGGACAAGCTAGAGGTAGGCACCGGAAACACCTCAAGCAGATTATTCAACCCGAAAATTACGAAAGTTATCCTCCTGACCTATCTACTTGTAAGTATCATTAGTTGATTTCATTAATTTAAATTGCCTACTGTTATGTTGCTGTCTTTTATTGAGAAAATGGTCGAAGTGGTCCTTGGTTGCACTATTTTGATTTTTTTTTTTTTGGTTTAGGATAAGCGTGTGTGTTTCACATGTTGCGTTTTAACTTTTTTTTTTTTACTAGGTAATTATTGAAGGTGGTAAATAAATATGAAAAAATTAATTCAAGGGGGTAGATAATACGGAAAAAATAAGTTCAGAAGGTGTATAGGTGTGTATTTGACAATTTAGCATAATTTATGGGTGATTTATCCCCAAAAATAAAAAGAACACATAGGCTACTAGGCAATATTACTTGTTAAGATCCAAGCCCAACAAGTAAAAACACTTTTAATTCCCACATTTCCGTGGTTACCCTTATTCCCAATCAGAATAATCACTGGGGGGAAGCTTCACCAGCGTGAACTGCCATGAGCAAATCGGTTTGCGGCGGTGGAGCTATATATGGAGCGGGAAGTGATGGAAGCATAATTAGTACTACCAACTCACATGAAATTCAAGATGATTCAAATGTATGATAAGTATCCTAAAGGACAAGCTAGAGGTAGGCACTGGAAACATCTCAAGAAGATTCTACAAGCCGAAAATTACGAAAATTACCCCCCTGACCTACCAACTTGTGAGTCTCAATCTTTCACCTAAACCTCCAATTAAGCTTTTTCAACAATTTTCAATGTTTACCTCATTCTTCTGTTAGTTGATTTCAATTATTTAAATTGCCAGTTTCTTAATTCCACCTGCTGTTGTATTGCTGTCCTTTTTCGAGAAAATGATTGAAATGGTCCTTGATGCCGGGATTGCACTATTTTTATCCTTAGGAGTCGTTTGGTTGCTGGTTAGAGTTATGCAGCTATTAGTAATGTAGGATGTAGTTATGCAGATATTAGTAATACCAAGATGTAGTTATGCAGTTATTAGTAATGTAGGATGTAGTTATGCAGATATTACTAGTATATGGATCAGTTATGCATATATTAGTAATATGGAATAAAGGGGGAAGTGTGATAGAAGCAGAATTAGTACTGCCAACTCATATGAAATTCAAGAAGATTCAAATTTATGATAAGTACCCTAAAGGACAGGCTAGAGGTAGACATTGGAAGCAAGCAGATTATGCATGCTGAAAATACGATAATTATCCTCCTCACCTACCTACTTGTGAGTCTCAATTTTCCAATTAAGCTTTTTACAGCAATCTTCTATGATTACGAATTTGTTGATTTCATTAATTTAAATTGCCTTCTGAATTCCGCCTGCTGTTTCCTTTGGTGTCTTTTTTCGAGAAAATCGAAGTAGTCCTTTGGTTGCACTATTTTGATCCTTAGTGTATAAAGCTTAACAGAAAATAGTCCTTAATGTATGTGAAAAGCAATCATTTTAGTCGACAGCCCCAAAAACTAAGGGCTCGTTTGGTTGCTGGTTAGGATATTCATGGATTAAAACCAGCATAACTAGAACCATGTTTGGTAGCATTTTAGCTGCTATCATTAAAATTCAACTCACCAAGTACAATGTTTGGTTACCAGTTTATAATCCCACATAACTAAAACATGTATACATTTACAAGTTATGAGTCAATTTATGTATCAATTTATGCAGAATTGAAGAAGGAACAACTAATACACGAATTTAGTAATACATGAATAACTAAACTTTGCATTGTGTAATGAATCCTTGCATAACTAATCCCTACATTGCTAATACTTGCATAACTCTAACCCGCAACCAAACGACCCCTAATGGTTCGTTCAAGACTATGGTTAAATGTAACGGTGATGTGTTTCAAGTGCATCTTAGGTGGCTGCCATAAATGCAAAACACAGAATAACCGCTTCCATATAAATTTTGCTCGATACATGGCTAAGCAAGCGAATGATAGGAGTTACCTAATTGCTTTTCCTGCAAGTTCTAAGCAAGATAACAACAAAAAAAAAGGGAAAGTAGGGATCTTTACTAGGAGAAGCAGAAAAAAGAAAAAGGAAAGGAAAGTTCAAGTAGCATATTATATCTCCATTGATTGTTTCCTGACTGAGGCTTTAGAATTTTTTTCCCCACCTTTTCTCTCTTTATATTTATTCTACCTTTTTTGGCTTTTTCACCCATGGTAGCACATCTTGCAGATGTAAAAGTGAAATGGAGAGGTAGGGACAATGAGGTTTGTGAGTGAATGAATATTGGTGCAGAGAAATGAGATTTCTCTGGTCTGTGAGAAGAAAGAAAAATGAATCCCTAATGCTGGTGGTGAATGGTGTCGTCTTGCAGCAATGATGTTGATCGTATGAGATCACTGGTGTGGGTTGTTTTTTCAGAAGAACGGTAGAGATGCTAGTTTTTTATGGCAAAGAGGCTAGGGAGATGCAACAATATGTTCAGATCCTTTTGATCGGTTTTGGTTTTACAGGCCGTTGCTGAAGGTTCATTGAGAAAAGATGGAGTACTCGTTAGCTAAGTCTTTTTGAATAGAATGGGTATGAATGTCTGTACTGTGCAAGGGAAATATGATTTGTTCACGGTGTATGTGGAGGTGATCTATGTTTTAGGAAGAAGAAGAAGGTCCTATCCATGCAGTCACTCAATACATGTACTCGTTTGTATGTGTGTGGTGTGAGTTGCACCTGAAGAAGATCAGGATGGTTAATTTAACAAACTTTTAACTCATACAATAGTGTTTAGGGATGTGGACCAAAATGACCACTTTTTACATACATTAAGGATATTTCTGTTAAGAATTATACATGAAGGACCAAAATAGTCCAACCCCTATACATTAAGGACCATTTGATCATTTTCTCGTCTTTTTTCTTGGTTTAAGAAATGTTGTGGGAAATTTTGTATCATCTATTTTCTCTCTATCTTAAGAAATATAATCTAAACCTTTCTTCATTGATGATCAATTACTGTCAATGGAGAAGGTAATGCGTAGATGAACAAACATGTTTATGATTAGCATAACTTCTTAGCATTGCTACATATCCATTTTCCGTCATTGACTTTTACTCTCTCTATTTCAATTTATGTGTCTTAGTTTGACTTGACAATGAGTGTTAGAAAATAAAGAAGACTTTTGAATCAGGTGATCTTAAACTAAAGATATGTATAATATACCAAAATGCCTTTTGAATCTTGTTGTCTTAAATATCTCATGTAGGATGTCGGGTGTAAAAAGTTACTAAATTTAGAAAGTAGCATTCTTTTTTTTTTTTTTTGATGACATGGGAAAGCTACCCTTTACTAAATTTAGCTCGCAAACCACACAAAGTAGCATTCTTTTAAAGTAGATTAAAAAGGAAAGTAAGACAAACAAATTGAAAGGGAGGGAGTATTATTTTGAATTTTCCATGGGCATTATGAGATCAGTGGCTTAAGCAGACTAGGATTATATAGTAACTATGAGTTGGAATCACGCGTTTAGCGCTTCAATTCGTTTGCCCATAATGAAGAATGGGCCGTGTTCTAGGTTTTGCCAAATATAGGTATATTTATTCAGTTTGGTTCATTTGCTGAATCTTAATTCTGCTTGTATCCAAATAGCACAGTTTGACTTAAGAGAAAATGGGTAGCCAAACTTTTGTTGGTTTTGGTTTGCTACTAAGTTTGGTTCTTCAACTTGGTTAAAACATTTGGTTTAACGTACCCAATGAGCATATAGACCAAAAGTAGATGTAGTGTAAAGCTGCTTTTGATTATAACATTTAAGACCCAAAATTTCAGGTCGAATTCTTGTTGCCTAACTGGATAAAAAAAAAATCAATTTTGTACTTTTTAGATCATGACAATCAATTTTGTCCATTATATTTTGAATTAAATTGTAGAGGGAGAAAACAGTATCTTTCTTCTTTATATGCTGCACTGTTATCATCAATCATTGTACAACTTGTATGTTCAAAATATAATTTCATGAGCAGCAGAGTGTATTTGTTTCCCAGTCTAGAGGCATTATTTTGCATATATTCCTTTCAATCATTTGTAGGTCGATGAATATTTCGAAGTTTTTGACTTTGTTTGCTCTTTCCCTGTAGATGTTAACATTGAGACGCCACCTTCTATGCATCCAGGCAAAAAGATATGCGACATAACAGGATTTGAGGTACCTTTTCAACCGAATGCCCTCTATGATGATGTGGTCTAATACTCTGCTTGCTTTTTGGTGTTGTCTTACTGTTACATCCTCTCTGAATAGAGTTATGTGATTCTTGAGAAAATCAAAGAACAGTCCCTTATGTTTTTGGGGAGGTTCAAAATAGTCCCTTTAACACTGAACTATTTTAGTACTTAATGCTAGTTCTAAAGCTGCACCAGAATCTAGAAATAAATAAAAAATTGTAGAAACTACAAAAATTTGTACCTTTAAATCTTAGTTCCCGCTAATTTATTTTTTCCTCATAGTTCCTGTGAAATCTAACAGACGGAGCTCAGTAACTATTTGACGGAGACTAGAAGTGTTAAATTTTGGCAAACTCAAAGGACCAAAACTGTTCAGTACATAATCAAGGGACTATTTTAAACCTACCCCTCAAACATAAAGGATCATTTTTGTCATTTTCTCTGTGATTCTTCATTGCCCTTTATGCTGTTAAAAACTATGTTTGACATGCAGGCACCATATTTTGACCCAAGAACTAAACTCCGTTATGCTAATACGGAGGTTTTCAAGGTAATAAGGTCGCTCCCTAATGACTATGTCCAGAGATACTTGGCTCTCAGAAATGCAGCAGTTGTTTTGAAATAGGTGCAGAACGCTGAATAGATATCTGTAAATTTATGTGGAAAGTAGAGGACATTTGAAGTTGTAGTTTGCATAACTGTACTTTGACTTGTACTAAGAGAAGAAATCATAGCCTAGTTTTGTTAGATCTCTTAAAACTGCTCTGAAATTTGCTACTGATGAATTGGCTCTTTGATCTCTGGAAACTCTTCTGCTTGCCTAAACCGTTCATTTTTCGCTCAACATTTAAATCACTGAAGGTTTGTTGGTATTTAAAAGTGAAAATTGATGGGGAATTCTTTTTCCGGTCGTGTGGTCTATAACACGAAACAATATCATCCGATAGGGTCGGTAAACTCGTCGTGGTTCTCAGTCTTATTGAACTAGGGAAGATTGATATTGTTGGGGGAGATTGTTCTTCCTGAATTGGTTTGTTAACCATGGCCTTTGAAAGTGTTACAATGTGTTTAAGTTGAACAAAATGTGTGTCATTTCCAGCAAAGTTACATTTGTTAGCTAGCTTCTCTGTTCATTTAACAGGATGTAGTCGAAGTCATAATTTATCTTTTATATGTAAGAACATGATTACCAATGTACCGTACCATATTAAATTAATTCGGTATGGTAATGAAATAATATTTTTAAAATCATAAATCAAACTACCGAACTGAAATTTTTAAAGTCGTAACGTACTACACAATGAACACCCCTAGAAAAAAAATCCAATAATATTCTCCCTCTGTTTATTTTTATGTGTCCTGTATATTAAAAATAATTGTCCATTTTTACTTGTCCAATTTTGGAAAATCAAAAGATAAATTACCATTTCATACATATTTTATTCTTATTATTAATTATTGAGTTAATAAGTTTAATGAATTCTTAGTGACTACACAACTGTTAAAGTATGTTTTTATTGATTTCAATCATTAGATTACTTAGCAATAATTAGTGGTGATATAGTAAATTATCATTTTATTTTTGACACCTTAATAGGCGTGTCAAGTCAATACGTGATAAGTAAAAATAGATTGAGGGAGTAGAAAAGAATTATAATATCGGTAGATATTAATTAAATCTTTGTCATAGTAATGAGAAGGTCACATTAATCCAAGCTTCAAGTAGCAACAAATTAGACAAAGCCCATACAACTAAAACTGGGCTTTTCACCAACCCAAAGGATAAACCCTAGCAGCTTTCTCACTCTATATAACGTAGGCACAAGATCAAAATAACATAATGTCTCTTCACTCAATGCTACATAGCAATTATTTCAAACTTCAATCCATTAACTTTTTTTCTAATGTTTTCTTGTTGGGTTCATTTTATTCATATCTTGTTTCTTTTTTATGGAATCAAAATAGAGTTTAAATTTTATACGCCGTCAGTGTATTAAAAAAAAAAAAAAATCTGTGGACAATTAAGCCGATGCTCTGGATAATAAAAATGAAGGAAGCATGGTTATGTGCACAGAAATTAAAATAGAGTCGACATGTCTGCTCCCTCTGATTTCTCTATGATTTGGGGGCCTGGTTTAGACTCAAATCCATAATTAATCTATTATGCTTATGCTCTCTTAGTAAAATTTTACTACATGTTGAATAAAATGGAATTTTATCTGTTAAGGTGGACTAGAGAGGTGCTAAGTTTTATACTATTTGATATATATAAAGGACTAAAATAGTCTGATCATCATACATTTGTGACCATTTTGATTGTCTTATCTTTTTTGTACTCTATAATAAATACTCTTTTTGCATTATTTTAGGGATTTGCTATAATCCTTTTTGGGATTCTTGTTCAGAAAACACTAGTCATGATCTGTCAATTTTGTCTTAATCAGGAGATGGTTTACCAGCGTTAGGACAAAGTTGACAGGTCCTCGCTAGGGTTTTTTTTTTGTCACCGAAGAATCCAAAAAATGATTCACTGAATTTCTAAAATGATATATATATATATAATGAAAAAATGATGTAGATAATGAAATATTTGTTATAGGGTTTCGAAAAGATTACGATCAAAATGGTCACAAATGTATGTTGTCTTTTTTTTTTTGTTAGGACAAAGTTGACAATCCAAAAAATGATTCACCGAATTTCTAAAACGATGTAGAGAATGAAAAAATGATGCAAATAATGAAGTATTTATTATACGATTCTGAAAAGAGAGTGGCCAAAATGGTCACAAATGTATGGTGTTTTTTTTTTTTTTTTTTTTTTGTTGTTGTTCGCAAGGAATCCAAAAAATGATTCACTGAATTTCCAAAAGGATGTAGAGAATGAAAAAATGATGTAGTTAATGAAGTATTTATTATAGGATTCTGAAAAGAAAACAAAATGGTCACAAATGTATGGTGGTTGGACTAGTTTAGTCCTATCCTTTCATTTTATACGAAGGTATTATACTGAGCACGAAATTTAAAAAAATTTTAAGATTTCATACAAATTGTGAGGGAGGGAGTAATAATCTGTTATGCTATGCTTTGTTTCCAAACTTTACTATATGTTGGGAAAATGGAATTTCATTTGCTAGGATTGACTAATAATTTGTTATGCTATGCTTTGTTTCTAAACTTTACTATATGTTGGGAAATTGGAATTTCATTTGCTAGATATTAGGGACGATTTTGAGGTTTTTTCCCCTGACATTTGGACATTAATGTGGTTGAAACTTGAAAAAATGAATATTTTTTAAGTTGAAGTAGAAAAATGATATTTGAAAATAAATCTGTGCACAATAAGCCGATGCTCTGGATTAATTAAAAATGAAGGAAGCATGGTTATGTGCACAGAAATTGAAATAGAGTCGACATGTCTGCTCCCTCTGATTGCTCTATGATTTGGGGGCCTGGTTTAGACTCACATCCATAATTAATTTATTATGTTTATGCTCTGTTTTTTTTTAAAATTTTACTACATGGTTGGAAAAATGAATTTCATTTGCTTCGTGGACTAATTAGTTAGCAAATTGAAGAATTAATCATTTTGGCCGGTGTCATTTTGCCTTAGCCGAGAACTCTTTTTTACCTAGAAAGGCATTCCTTCTTATGGTATAATCCTGAGAAATAGAAGTGATTTATGATCTAAACTTTATGAGTTTAATTTTGAAGGTTTTTAGCATTAATTCATTATTTCAAGGTTGAGGATTCATATTTATTAGTAATTTTTGTAAATTTTAATAAATTTTACATACAAATTTATATATTGTGTACGTCAAAAATTGGTTCAGAACAATATGGTATTGGATCTGCCCCTGCTAAAAAAGCAGAAGACTTTGTCTCGCTGACACCCAATAAAGAAAAGTTTAGATCAACAATGACATTCAACTTAACTTCATTAAGCATTACAAGAGACAAGAAAATTAATCTACCCTAAATTTAAAAACCATAATACACCAATTGATTGAAAGATAATGAAAATGAAAAATTACTGCTTGGATAATATTAGTAGTAAATAAAAACGTGAAAACCTGAATGCTGAGGTAGGACAACAACTTAACTGTACCTTCACTAAACATAATACAAGAGAAGTAAATTAATCTAAACTAAAGGAGGATAGAGATTTCAAATACCACTCCAAATGTGCAAAGCTATGTATGACACACTTTTTCAATCAAGCCAACTTAGCTAAGAGTTCTATTTACATGGGAGGGTTGAACCTGCTGAAAGCCTCATAATCACTCAATTCTTGGGTTACTCTTCAGGTACTTTGCCTTTCAAGTACTTAGGAGTGCCACTAACTTCCAAGAAGCTTGTTGTATCTTAGTGGCAACCTTTGATTGAAAAAGTGGTTGCAGAGATATCCTCCTGGATAGCAAAAAACTGTCTTATGCAGGTAGAGTTCAGTTGGTTAAAATTGTTGATCTTTAGTGTTCAGTCTTATGGGCTCAGCTTTTCATTCTTCCAGCCAAGGTAATAAAACCAATTGATGCCCAATATAGAAGCTTTATCTGGTCAGGGGTAAATACTATTACCAATTAGTCTCTTGGGATATGGTCTGTTTGCCTAAATAAGTTGGTGGAATGAACTTGACTTGTCTGAAAACTGGAATAAAGCAGCAATAACTAAAATATGTTGAGACCTGACTAGAAAACAGGATAAACTATGGATCAAGTGGATACATACCTATTATATAAAAGGGAGATCTCTTGACCTTATTCCAGTTCATCAACAGGCAAGTTGGATGGTTAGAAAAATTATAGGTGCAAGGAGTGAATTGGTACATTCGCAGACAAACTCATTAGGTACCAGAAGTGTTATTAAACATATTTACGTACCTTGATATGCTGCCTAGAGTTATTTGGAGGAATTTGTTATTTCATAATACAACTAGACCAAAGGCCACTTTCTTATTATATCTACCAGTCCAAGATAGATTATCCACAAATGACGGCTCATTAAGTGGGGTATTCGGGTGGAGCCAAACTGTGTTAATTGCCTTCTAGAGAATGAAACAAGAGGTCATCTATTTTTTTTACTGCAGATTTGCTAAGGAATTGTGGGCTCGTTTACTTCTGTAGTTGCAACTCCAGTGGACTGCAACTACCAACTGGATGCAACAATATGAGACTATACTTCAGTTATGTAGAGGGAAAACTAAACAAGCCCTCATTATCAAGATGGTGTATGGTGAGTTCATCTAGGCAATATGAAGGGAAAGAAACATTCCCATTTTTTAGAAGAAGGCCACTCATTGGGAGCCTATAGCTAAGGATATAGCATGTGTTTGCAATGTCCGAGCATCACTGACTATGAAGACTAGACTACCCAACTGTCAATTGTGAGACTAGTTTCATTCTCCTGGGTTATGGTGTTTTAGACCAGAATTGTTTTTTATTATTTTTTGTTTGTAGTAGCAGTTCTAGTTTACTTTTAGAGTTGCTCATCAGCTTAACAAATTGTGTTAATTTGTTGTTCTGTAAATATTACTTTGATAATTAATGAAATGTTGGACAGTTACCTAAACAAATATTAATCAACATATCTCGAATTCTTCCTAATATTAAGATATCCTAAAAAATCATCATGTGAAATCTTTTCGTGTCCAACCTCAGACACTTCTTGAGCTCCTAACTTCGAGGATCAACATCCGTCATTTGGACATGAATTAATTAAAATTTGAAAAAGAGTAGTATCTGAAATTAAATTGAAAAGGACATCTAGAAGTTGAAAAAAGTTTTAAAAAGAACTCCCAAACCCGAAGTTCGAAGTTAAATCAAATTTTACATCTCAAATTATACTACACGACCGAAATACACGTCATGCCTGTGTCCTCTCCACATCGTCTTCCTAACATTTGACTCGAAAGATTTCGAATTATCTCTCAGCTCATCAGTTGCTTCCTGATTAATGAGGGGATCCTCATGATTTGGACACCGCCAAATATTATTTCGAAGTTTCAAAATATCTATGGCCAGAATTACAGATCGTTATCAAAATATACGTCCTGCATATATGATTTCAACATTGTCCAACCTCAAATACTTCGTCAGTTCCCCAATTCCAAGCATCTTCATCAGCTCCAACCTTCCAACATCCACATACATTGGGACATGAACTGATTGATGGAAAATAAATTTGAAGTTAAGTTGAAAAAGGGTATTCGGAAATTTAAAAAAAAAAAAAAAAAAAACACTCAAAAACTCCTAAAAGACATGTTTTTCAAATTTCAAATTTCAAATTATAGAACGCGATCATAATACGTGTCATTCTCGTGTCCTCCCCACATCGTCCTCCAAACAGTTGACTCGAATGACTTCGGTTTATCTCTCAGCTCATCAGCTGCGACATGATTAAGCGGATCTTCATGATTTGGTTCAGTAAACAAATGAACCAAACCATAAATCACAGCATTAATATTCAACACAGGCTTCCAATCTTCTCTAAGAATATTAAGACAAACATTTCCTTCCGTATCAATATTTGGGTGATAAACTTTCACTTTGCACTTAACTTTTGGTGCATCATGTGGATAAAGATATGGAATTTGGAATGTAAATGGAAATGTACCCTCATGATAATAACCTTCATCAGGTTTAATTATGACTTCAAAATTCATGAGATCATCTTTTCCATTAGGGAATTCAATGGTACAAATTGGTGGTAAGGTTAATTCACTAATATCTCTTTGGACACGTAATGCTGAGGGTGTTTGCTCCTTAATCGGTGGTTTTGATCCTGCATTTTCAGCTGCTTCCTTTTGTTTTTCTTTTACTTTGAACAAATTAATCATGATTAAGTAACTGTTATGATGTTAATTATGAGTTTAATTAATACAAAAGTTGAGGAGATTCGCAATATTTATCGGGTTATTGTTTTTGGACTTGTGAATGATGTTGTGAATGTGACCGAGTCATTGGGGGAAGTTGCAGACAGTTAACATTTGGCCATGGATTAAAGCTGCCATTAATTAATATATTTATATCACTTCCTCAGCTACCACGAGTACTTACACTTTGTTCTTCAGTAAAGTATCATATATTCTTTTTAGATTTTGAAATATAAAAAATATAGTAACAGCGTAAATAGATTTTTTTCAAAATGTATTCTCCATTCGTTTCAATTTATGTGAATCTATTTCTTTCTTAGTCCGTGTAAAAAGAATAACTCATTTCTATTTTTGGAACAATTTGCCTTTATGCAATGATTTGTAGCCACACAAAATATATGTGACTCATTTAACACCACACATTTAAAAGTCTTATCTTCTTTATTAAACTTCGTGCCCAGTCAAATGGGCCCACATGAGTTGAAACAAAGGGGGTATATTTTTTAGGTTATCATATATGGTTGCTTTGAGAGATGGGTGTCGTTATAAGTCATGAACTTAATCTAATAAGGTGAAAAATCTATATATTATTAGTGCGCCAAAATTCAACTCATATTTTTTTATAGTTATAAAACATAAATGTAACGATCTGTTAGGTCGTTTTGAGTTCTATGAGCCCTTTCCCATAATTGAGTAGGTTTATTTGGTGTATTATGACTTGGGGGATAGCGGCATGGGTCCCGAGGGGCTCGGGTTCTTTTCGAAAACGCTGGAAATAAAATTTGAAGTTTCAAAGATTAAGAGTTGACCAAAGTTAAAGATGTGACAGAAAGGGTTGGATTCGTGATTTGAAAGTTCTTATAGGTTCGTATGATGATTTTCGATTTGTATGTATGTTTGGATTGCAGCCTGAGGGGTTTAGGTGAGTTTCGAGTGTTGTTTTCGCAATTTAGCGGCACCTAATTTATCTTTTATGGTGCAACATGTTTTTGTGCTTCGTGATCGTGGGAGGAGGAGTTGCAATCGCGTAGGGTTGTTTTGCCTAGGTCGCGCTCGCATGGGGCCCTCGATGAATTGCTCTTTGCAATCACGAGGAGCCCTATTGTGGTCGCGAAGGGTAGTACATGACAACATTAAAAACATTTCAGATCGAATATAAGCAATTTTTAAACAAACTTTAGGGATTTTGGAGCTCGGCCTAAGGCAATTTTGCGAGGGGAGTTCAACTAATTAAGTGGGGGTAAGAATTCTAACCTTTGATTTTGTTATTTAAACTCAAATACCCGCTTGAGATTTCTATCCCTAGATTATGAGAAGATTAATTGATGATTTGAAGGTCGCGATTTGAGGTTGGATTGACTTTAAATTTTAGATTTCGAACCCTTCAGTAATAGTAATCCAATTTTGAAATCAATTTTAGATTTTAACCCCGGGGCTTGGATTTAACTTTCTGGTCCGGTGCTTTATATTGCAATATGTGTATTGTTGGATTGATTTAACTTTGTAGATTACACTTTTGAATATATTGGGAGTATTCGAAAGTTTTGAGGAAATCTAAGACCGTTCGAGGTGGTTGAAAGGCTATGTTTTGAAGTAAATTTAGACTTTGACTTCAATGAGGAATGTTTTCCCAATTAAATGATTAATCAAATGATAAAAAGGTAAGGGGTGACGTATAGGTAAGGTGATGAGCGCTTAAATGGCATTAAAATGCCCAAAATAAATCAAATGGGGTTGTTCTTTCCACGATATATTAAAAGGGGTATATCATGGATGGGGCAACGTTATACCCCAATTTTTTTTCACCCCTGTCAGATTGGTACTAAACAAAAAAAATAAAAAAATAAAAATTTACAAGTAAAACGTTGGCTGGCCAACGTCTTACAAGAATTGATTTTTTTAAGACGTTGGCCAGATTTAAATCATATCCGGCTGGTTTTTTTATAAAAAAAATTTCAGTGATTTTTTATTTTTTAACTCAAACATACGTCACAAGTCATATAATAATTAACTCAAACAAATATTCTAACTCAAACAAAGTCATACAATAATTAAAAATGTGTGATGTATGTGAATATAAAAAAAATACTAAAATATAAGTTAAATAAACGTCACACATTATCTGAATAGTAAATGTTAAATTAAATACATTATTAAACAACACAAGACATATTATATATTCTTGGAAGAATACATAAGGAAACAACAATCGTACAACTTAGGAAAAAACATAAAAACCAACAAGCAACAACAATTATTGATTTCTGTCGGGGCAGCGATTCTTGTTATGACCTGTTTGCTTGCACGTACTACACTTCATAGCCATGCGAGCAGCAGGTATATCCATTTCATTCCTCCTTCTAGTTGTACTTCGCGCTCCTAAAGTTCGCTCGTATTTAATGTTTGCAATTAAACTAAAGGGAGAAGGTGGCCAGTATGCCTTATCACCCAACAACGAAAAATTTCCACTGTACGTTTGCTTGTAATACCTGCAACTGCAGTACTTGCTAACATAGGTCTTTTGCTGAATTCCGCGGATATCACAAAAGTTAATGGCATGTGAACATGGCATATGGTAGTTTATCCACTTCCCATACGAACACTTTTTCTCTTCGGCAGAGACTTTATGGATATTTCCGCCTTTACCTTCATGTACAACTGTCTGAATCTCAAAGACCCCTTCAGCTGCACTGTATTGCTTCATATCAGTGTGCTTTAGGGACCTCTCCCAGTATTCATCAAACTTCTTTTCAACGAGCGCCAAAACTTTTATCCGCAATCAACAAAGCAAAGAAGGGTGCTTCTCTCAACAAACCAATCAATAAGATTTTTAAACGTATAATGGCCCATGGCAGTAACAGGCAATCCAAGAGCTTTCTTCAATAAACCGTTGTAAGACTCGGAGACATTCGTTGTCATAGCCCCCCCACCTATGACCGTTGTCCTTAATCAATGTCCATTTCTCCTCCGGAAGATTATTTAACCATAAATGCGCTGGAGGTGACAATCTTTTGATTTGTTCTATCCTCATTTTATACTTCTTCTTCTGGTGCTCTGTAGCCGCCAACCACATTAGCTGCTCAAGGTCACTATTGAGGAGCTTTTTATTAAAGTTGTTTTTCAAATGCCGAACATAGAACCTATGGTGTGTGGATGGTGGTTGTAATCAATCATGTGTTTGGACACATTGTAAGATGCCCTGATGACTGTCATAAATAAGTCCAATTCCTTGTCTCCCACAAACAACATGTCTCCACAACAACACAAGGAACCACGTCCTAGACTCAAAGCTCTCGCGTGCAACAATAGCATATACAAGTGGAAAAATGTTATTGTTGGCATCAATTCCAATAACAATTAATAGTGTTATCTCATACTTACTGTACAGGTGAGTGCCGTCTATTGAGATGATCAGCCTGCAATTTTTAAATACATCGATGCTTGGTTTATAAGCCTAGAAAAGAAACTTAAAGATGTGTTCGCCTTGCATAGTAGTTGACTTGTGCTCCCACTCAACAACGGTTCCCGGATTGAAATATTGTAGGGCAGCCATGTATCGGGGAAATGTCTTGAAAGAGCTTTCAAAATCTCCAAATACCATTTCAATAGCTTTCTTACGCCCGTTTTGGGCATATCTTGATCAAAACGAACCTCATCTTCATCAACCAACTGGTGATCCACAGGGCTTCGACCCCTTCTGTTACCTGCTTGGCATCCTTTACCACGCGCCGCAGGTCTTTTTACATTAGGACGTTGACGACGAGGAGCATGCACAGTAGGTTGATTAACGTACTCCGTCGGTGGTGTATAATTTGGAGTGAAACTCAACATCTTCCCGAGAGAGGCAACAACCATAAACTTTGTATTAATGTGGATAAACTTCTCTACTAAGTCCTTCATTTCATTAGACATGGTTGGATCTTGGATAGTCTCGTGAGCCAATCTCTATGATTCTTGATGCCCTAAAGCCTTAAAAAAAAAATTATAAGATTTGATTTGTGGTCTAAGACCCATATAAAGGCATCAAACATCTAATGCAATGTAATGTACGTACCCAAGTGCCTTATGCACACTTTGCCATGTGTTGGTATCCCGCTACATGTGTTGGTATCCTCTATCAACATTATGCGTGGGATTTCCTATAAAAGTGCACGAGTGACGTCGATCCAACAAAAGTACTCTGATAGTGCCTCTGGGTCTTCAGTTTGATACTCGGCGAGAATTACCCTTCATCGACGATTAGCCCATAAATAGTCCGTATGCATAAATTTTTGTTAATCTTCCTCTTTTATAGCATACCGCTTGTCATGTTTGTAATGAAAAGGATCAATCTCAACACATGGTCCCGGAATATGTTTCTTCCAACCAAACTGTCTGAGAACGCGGTCTACCATATGCCATTCACGATAAATTCCACAAATAAGGGGTACCTGCGCCATCCAAATACCTCGGCCACGCGTTGGTCATTCACACCACTTGGGGAGTCCATTAATGATGTCCTCCGAATAAGGTTGCCACACAAACTATGATAGAAAGAACATAAAATTACATGATTTTTAATAAAATAAACAAATTACACATAAGGGTAACTATTATGTCAAAACGTCAATAACAACCATATTTATGATAAAATACCTGACCATTTGTTAGGTTGTCCAATACATCCCTACATATGGCTAGCACATCACGTGCCTCATTTTTGCGGGCTTTATGATGAGTCCACTTTCGTAGTCAAGAGCAAGCCCCCACCTTTATATTAATGTGCTTTATATTAGCACATATTAGATAAGCAACCAAATAAAATGGAAGAGTACCTAAAAATCAAGGAAGTCTAAATCCACAGATATCCTGGGTGGAGACAAATATGACAATGCATCCATCCAAGCTTGTGTACTAAAAACCATTGTGTTAATACCTATAAAATATAGAGAAAATAATTGTCAACACTTGACACTTAGGTCCCCAAGCCCAAACCTATATTATTATTTTTTTTAAAAAATTAGAAAGCTTATAGCTATTAGATAAGACAACCAAATAAAATCATATAATTTTAAAGGCCACGTACCTGCAACAAGGAAATAAATCCACACACATCCTTGATCTTGGTCATCAAAGCGCGGATAAAAAGAAGATCAAAATTAAAGAATACATACAACAAATATGACAATGCATCCATCTCCATAAATACACAATATTACATGTAGTACTCATTGTGTTAAGGTCACTTAATTAAAAAAAGAAAATGTGAAGGAGAAGGAGAAAGAGAAGAGAAAAAGCAAATAGTCAAAATTAATCCTATAAAATATAGAGAGAAAATATCGTGCCCACCCAGACATAAATAATAACCTAACCCGCTTTTGCACATCAATTTCTTTTTTTATTGTTTAGTACAAATAAAGAAACACTATAATGGCATCTAAGCCTCTCATATATTCAACTAATTTATTTACTTCCAACCTACTAACACCGTTAAAACAATCCTACGACCGGTGCTCTTTTATATAACAATGCTTCTAACTATATGTGTGTGTAAAATTATGCTCGAATTTATATATATATATATATATATATATCAATTGTGCCCCCACAATGTCCATATTTCTAGCATTAAGGTTTTTGATTCAGGAGCGGGTTACTATAGTAACAACCATGCCAAACATGAGCTCAATATATCTTGTAATGTGATTTTTTTTTCGCGTACTATTTTCTTAAAGAAATTTGGGGTACCCTTACGAGATTTTTGGTATGCATGAAAGCATTTGGTTTATTTTGGGCATAGTGACATTTCTCGTTAAATTTGGACGCCATCTCTTATTTTGTCAATGATGTCATTTCGACTTTGTGACAGTTGATGACTCCCCACCATCGCACCGAAGTTCTGAGTAATGATACACATCCTACCTATATATATATATATATATAAATCCACACATGCCAAAGTAGATGTGCTTTGTTCCGCAAAAATGGATATTCTTGCGTATTAGATGCGAACACTAGATGAAAAGGATGTCGCCTCACGTGCTTGTAAACTTTCCGAAAAATTCAAGAGTAAGCAAATATCCGGTATGGAATTAGGCATCCTCTCAGTCCTCTCAAGATCCCACCCCACACACCCTGTGATCAATGCTTTTGCTGGAGTATTAGCACATAGTACACTTCGGCCCCTTTGTTTTCTTCTCAAAATAGGGGCACTCTGTGGAATACACGTTCATCAACTTCTAAAAATCAAATAATTGTAGCCTAGATCAAGATATTTGGAGTAACTTAATATTAAAAAAAAAAAAAAAAAAAAGTTTGTTATTCCAATTTTAGCAAAATAAAAATATGCACTGAATAAAGCCAACTTCCATACGCTCTTTATTTAGAAACCACTGGTCTTAGTGGACTACATTAAGACAATACCGATCGCATGAGAAATATAAAATATAGAGAAAATAATTGTCCACCCACTTAGACTTAGGTCCCCATATAATAATTTTACTTAAAGAACTACAAAAGGGTAAACATGCAATTATGTGTCTTATAACTTTTGTCTTTTTTATTTTTTTACAAATTAAAGAAACACGTATATGGTAAGATCAAGATATAGATAATTAAAATGCCATGATAATGCATTAGGAAGATACTATTCATTTTTCTGGGCCAGTGAGGCATCAATTAAGTTTCACTTTTCTAGCTATATAAATATCACATTAAAGGTAAAATGAAAAACTTAACAAATCAGACCTTTTATATAGCAACCCACAAAAATAACAGTAACATAAGAACAAATTTCTTCAAAAGTACTACTTAACAAATCAGACCTTTTATATAACAATGCTTCTAACAATCATGTCTAAAGTTCAGATAAAAATCACACAATCAAAAAATTAAAGAATACATATAATCAAGATATATAAGATAAACAGATATACTACATCTACCATAAATACACAATATTATATGAGTTAGAAAAAATACCTTAATTTAGATAGCAACAATAGGTTTTTGATGAAGAAATTGCTCCAAAAATTAGATCGCAATATAGGGTTTAAAAGAAAATAGATGAAGGAGAAGGAGAAAGAGAAGAGAAGGAGAAGGACAAGGTTTTTGGAGAAAACTTCGACTGTAAGTTGGAAAGCAATGGTGGAGGAGGTGAAGGAAGATGGAAAATTGGGCTTTCAATTTGGGGTTTTTGTCTGAATATCGTGGATAGCCCAACGTTTCACAAAATATATATTTTGTAAAACGTTGGCTAGTCCACGTTTTACAATTTTTTTTTTTATTTTTTTTTTGTTTAGTACCAATCTGACAGGTTGAAAGAAATTTGGGGTATAACATTGCCCCATCCACGATATACCCCTTTTGGTATATCGTAGAAAGGACAACCCCATTTGATTTATTTTGGGCATTTTAGTGCCATTTAGGCTCCATGTGGGTCCGAGCATGTCCTCTCCTGAGACATGTCAAGGATTATTTGTCAATGATGTCATGTTTGTTGAGTTGATACTTGATTAACTCAGCACAATTCCATGCTAGCGACAGTGTCTTGAGTAAACTTTCATATTGGATTTAATTTCTAGCTATGTGTGTGTGGAATTATGTTTAGCTGATGATTATGCTTTATATATATATATATATATATATTACATACCTTGCATGAGTGATCCTGAGTTGCTTATGTTATGCATGGACAAGGAAGATGATGGACCCCACACTCGTCCATGCGATGAGAGTATGTGAATAAAACCAAAAGCAGTGAAGACAAAAGATATATACGAAATTGATGTTGAAAATTTTCTTCTACTTGTCTTGTGAATGACACATGCCAAGATTTATATAATCAGGTAGCTGCCTCTCTACATACAACTCCTACATCTATTAGAACACATATCTCGTATATGAAATTTGGTAGTAGTACTCTAAATTACATCCAACTATAGGTGTAGAAATTCTAGCAACGTTCAGAAGGAGCTAATTAATCTCCTTCTTCTGTTAGGTTTTGATCTCTTTCACCCATCTCAAGCTGGAGTATGCGAATGCACAACTCCTAGCTTGAGGTGTCAGTGCCAAAACTGATCTTTGGGCAATGCTTTAGTAAATATATCTGCGACTTGGAGACAGGATGGAACATATGTAACTATAGCTCCTTTAGTTACCTTCTCACGTACAAAATGATAATCCAACTCCACATGCTTCGTACGGGTATGAAGAACTTGGTTGTTAGTGAGATGCATAGCGCTAATGTTGTCAGTATATAACGCTGGTGGTGAAGAGAGGGAAACACCAAGGTCTTTTAGAAGCTAAGTGATCCATGTAACCTCAGCTGCTTGGAACCAATACCCAAGTGTCGTTTGATTTGAGTGCATTTATTTTCTCTTCCATGGCAGCAATCCAATGCGGTTGTAAGAGTGCTTGGTTCACTTATCTCGGCTCGAAGTGATTTCCAGATGAGTGTGCAATCAAGGACAAATTAAGATGTGAAAGGAGAAGGATCGTCAAAATATTTTTGGCCAACTTTATAGATCGCAATCAAAATATACATCATGCATGTGCCCTCCCCACGTTGTCCTACCTCAGACACTTCATGAGCATCAACAGGCATTCAGACAAGAATCGGTTGATATTTGGAAGAAAAAAAAAGAAGAAGTAATATTTGAAGTTAAGTTGAAAAAGAGGATTCAAAAGTTGAAAAAAAAAAATTTTAAAAAAAACCTCAAGAAATTGTGTTTAAAACATCAAATTTTGTATCTCGAATTATTGAACACAACCTAAATACACATTCAATATTTGCAAATAATGGTTTTGGACACCATTATCTAAATAAGGTAAACTTTAGTACTTGGAATACCGGTGAAATATTAGAAAACTCGTTACAAGATGCGATTAAAACACATGCAGCGCATGTGTTCTCCCTACGTCGTCTCCTAACATTCGACTCAAATGACTTCGGATTATCCCTCAACTCACCAGCTGCTTCATGATTGAGTGGATCTTCATAATTTGGTTCAGTAAACAAATGAATCAAACCATAAATTATTGCATTAATATCCAACACAGGCTTCCTATCTTTCCCAGATGAACTTCTACGATGTACCGAATTAAGACCTTTGACAAAAAGTGACTGCTATTTTATATGTTTCCTTCATCATGTTAATTTCAAATATGATTATTCACTTCAATAAAGTTACCAAACTATTTATTATCACATAAATAATCAAACTAGGTATACATTGCTCAAAATACAAATGACCAAAATGTCAAATTGTTGGTGACAAATAATGATGCGTCGCTTGTCATTGTGTAAATTTCACGTAATAAAGTTAAAACAATTTCACCTGAAAATTTTGACTACCCAATTTTAATTCACAGACCAATTAAATGAAAAAAGAAATAGGGAAAAAACAAACAAACAACAACAATATTAAAAATAGGTTGAATATGAGAATATTTTAGAATTGAAAGACTTCTATAAGACTGGAATATGATAAAATATAGTAATATTCTTCCATAATACAAGTTTTCTACCATATGTATAGTTAATCTAAGACTTGTATATCAACCCAAAAAGACATCCAGGTTTATATCTCGATTACTCCAATGAAGATTTTGTCTTTTTTCTCCAACATAAAAAGCCAGAACTAAAACCATCCTCCTATCAGCCTGTTTTTCTTAAATAATAAAAAACTCGTTACAGGATGCGATCAAATCGCTCGCCGTTTACACTTTCTCCCCACATCGCCCTCCCAACATTCGACTTGAACGACTTTGGATTATCTCTCAACTCATCAGCTGCTTCATGATTGAGTGGATCTTCGTAATTTGGTTCAGTAAACAAATGAACCAAACCATAAATCACTGCATTAATATTTAAAACAGGCTTCCAATCTTCCCTAAGAATATTAAGACAAAACATTGCCTTCCAAATCAATATTTGGGTGATAAACTTTCACTTTGCACTTAACTCTTGGTGCATCATGTGGATAAAGATATGGAATTTGGAATGTAAATGGGAATGTACCCTCATTATAATAACCTTCATCTGGTTTAATTGTGACTTCAAAATTCATGAGATCATCTTTCCCATTAGGGAATTCAATGGTACAAATTGGTGGTAAGGTTAATTCACTAATATCTCTTTGGACACGTAATTCTGAGGGTGTTTGCTCCTTAATCGGTGGTTTTGATCCTGCATTTTCAGCTGCTTCCTTTTGTTTTTCTTTTACTTTGAACAAATTAATCATGATTAAGTAACTGTTATGATGTTAATTATGAGTTTAATTAATACAAAAGTTGAGGAGATTCGCAATATTTATCGGGTTATTGTTTTTGGACTTGTGAATGTTGTGAATGTGACCGAATCATTGGAGGAGTTGGGGAAATTTGCGGGCAATTAACATTTGGCCATGGGTAAAAGCTACTACTCGTAATTAATACGTATCTTTTTATTACTTCCTCAACTAACCCTTCCAAAAGTACTTATTAAAACTTTGTTCTTCAAAAAACTTTTTAGATTTTGAAATATATATATATATATATATATATATATATATATATATATATATATATGTATATATATATATATATATATAAGTAACAGTGTAAATAGGTTTTTTCAATTGTATATATTTTTTAGGTTATCATATGATGTTGCTTTGAGAACTGCATGTTGTTATAAGCCATGAATTTAATCTAAAGGTGAAAATTTTGTATATTATTAGTGCACTGAAATTCAACTCATATTCTTTTTATAGTTATAAAACATTAATGTAACGATCCGTTAGGTCGTTTTGAATTTTATAGGTCGTTTTGAATTTTAAGACCCCTTTCCCGTAATTGAGACTTTTCGTAGATTTATTTGGTGTAATATGACTTGGGGGATCGGTGGCATGGGTCCTTAGGGGCTCGGTTGCTTTTGGAAAATGGTAGAACTAAAACTTGAAGTTTCAAAGATTAAGAGTTGACCAAAGTCAAAGATGTGACTAAAGTCAAAGATGTGACTAAAGGGGTTGTATTTGTGATTTGAAAGTTCCTATGGGTTCGATGATGATTTTGGACTTTTATGTATGTTTGGATTGCAGCCCGAAGGGTTTGGGTGAGTTTCAAGTGCTATTTTCCCAATTCAGCTGCACCTAATTTTATCTTTTCTGGTGCAACATGTTTTTGTGCTTCATGATCACGGTAGGAGGAGTTGCAATCGCCACTACTAGAAAATAACGAATTAGCGACAGACAAAATTTCGTAGCTAAACAACAAAAATCTCATGCTAATATCATTTAGCTACGGATTAGTGACGAATTATGAGAAAATTTAATTAGCAAGAAACTAATTAGCTAATTCCATGTTCTCTTGTAGTGCGCATAGGGCTGTTTTGCCTAGGTCGCGGTCGCGTAATGGTGTTCGTGTTCGCATGGGGCCCTTGTTGGATTGCTCTTTGCAATAGCGAGGAGCCCCATCATGGTCACGAAGGGTAATACCTGGCCACATTAAAAACATTTCAGACGGTAACTAAGTCATTTTGGAGCTCGGCTTAACACAATTTTGCGAGGGAATTTCGCCCAATTAAGTGTGGGGAAGAATTCTAACCTTTGGATTTGTCTCAAATACCTGCTTAAATTAGATGATTAATTCATGTTTTCATAGTGTAAACATGTGATTTCTTGGCCTAGATTAAGATACGTCTAATTGATTATTTAAAGGTCACGATTTGAGGTTGGATTGATCGATTTTAGATTGCGAACCCTTGGGGAATGGTAATCCATTTTTTAAATCAATTTCAGATATAACCCAGGGCTCGGGTTTGACTTTTGGGTCAGGTGCTTTTTATTGCAATATGAGTGTGGTTGGATTGGTTTAACCTTGTAGAGTACATTTCCAAATATATTGAGAGTATTCAAAATTTCATGGAAATCAAAGGCCGTTCGAGGTGACGAGCGTTTTTGCAGGTACAAGGTGACATGTCAAGGATTATTTGTCTGTTATGTCATGTTTGTTGATTTGACTGTTTATTTGATTAACTTAGCACAATTCCATGCTAGCAACAATGTCATGAATAAAACTTCCATATTATATTTAATTTCTAGCTATGTACGTGTAGAATTATGTTTAGCTGATGATTATGCTTTATTGATATGACATACCTTGCATGAGTGATTTCGAGTTGGTCATACCTTGCATGAGTGATTTCGAGTTGGTTACGCTATGCACGATGAGATCGTATGTGGAGTCCGGAACCAAAATGCCCCCAAAAAAATCACTTTGAACCAAAATACCACAATAAAAAAAAAATGTTACAAAACTACTTTTAGCGCAGTAATTTACTGCGCTAAAGCAGTTCACGGAGACGGAGCGTTAAGCGCTTTAGCGCGATATTTTCTTGCGTTATAGAAACTGTTAAAAAAAAAAAATTCTATAACGCGAAAAAATACTGCGTTATAGAAACAGTACCAAAAAAAAAAAAAAAAAAATTGGCCAACTTTATTTTTTGCAACACTTAGTGTTTTTTTCCATACTTTGACCAATGATTAGTCGTGTGTCAAGACCAAACGTCAATATTTTATATAGAACCGATATTTTTTCTGCGTACAATAATGTAGGCTCAATACATCAAGGATACGTAAACGTTCGGATCGTCATTTTAGGGGTTGAAAAGGTGCGAAGTAAGTTTTATTTGTAAACTTTAGGTTTAAGTGTTCTATATACATAGACGTCCATTTTTATTTGAAGACTTGTTGTCATTAGTCAAGGTTTTTTATTTTTAGGGTTTAGATTTATTGAAAATAAAGCAAAAGGTTTTTAAGTTGCCAAAAAGGTTTTTAAGCCGCTTTAGCACTAAAAATAAAAAAAATATTTTTTTTTTTTGTTTGTATAGCGTAGTAAAATAACGAGCACTAAAAAAAAAAAAAAAAATTGGCAATTTTTTTTTTTTTTGCAACGCTATTAGTGTATTTTTTCATACTTTGACCAATGATTAGTCGTGTGTCAAGACTCGAAACGTCAATATTTTATATAGAACACGATTTTTTTTTTTTCACACGTAGTGTACAATAATGTAGGCTCAATACATCAAGGATACGTAAATGTTCGGATCGTCATTTTAGGGGTTGAAAAGGTGCCCGAAGTAAGTTTTATTTGTAAACTTTAGGTTTAAGTGTTCTATATACATAGACGTCCATTTTTGTTTGAAGACTTGTTGTCATTAGCTTAAGGTTTTTTATTTTTAGGGTTTAGATTTATTGAAAATAAGCCGTTGCCAAAAAAGGTTTTTAACGCTTTAGCGCGATAAAAGATATTTTTTTTTGTATAGCGCAGTAAAATAGCGAGCACTAAAAAAAAAAAATTTGGCAAATTTTTTTTTTTTTGCAACACTTAGTGTGTTTTTTCATACTTTGACCAACGATTAGTCGTGTGTCAAGACTCCGAAACGTCAATATTTTATATAGAACCTGATATTTTTTTCTGCGTATAATAATGTAGGCTCAATACATAAAGGATACGTAAACGTTCGGATCGTCATTTTACGGTTTGAAAAGGTGCCCGAAGTAAGTTTTATTTGTAAACTTTAGGTTTAAGTGTTCTATATACATAGACGTCCATTTTTGTTTGAAGACTTGTTGTCATTAGCTTAAGGTTTTTTATTTTTAGGATTTAGATTTATTGAAAATAAAGCCGTTGCCAAAAGGTTTTTAACTGCTTTAGTGCAGTAAAAGATTTTTTTTTGGTTTGTATAGAGCAGTAAAATAACGAGCACTAAAAAAAAAAAAAAATTTGGCAAACTTTTTTTGTTGCAACACTTAATGTGTTTTTTCATACTTTGACCAACGATTAGTCGTATGTCAAGACTCCGAAACGTCAATATTTTATATAGAACCTGATATTTTTTTCTGCGTACAATAATGTAGGCTCAATACATCAAGGATACGTATACGTTCGGATCGTCATTTTAGGGGTTGAAAAGGTGCCCGAAGTAAGCTTTGTTTAAAAAAACTTAGTGTTTAACTGTAAGGTTATTTTAGTCAACTTTATATATTGAAAAAATTAGTCAGCTTTATTTTCAAAAATTGAAACAGCAAAAATGAAATTGACATTCACAGCTACATTACTCCGGGATTTTTACGTTGAAATCTATTGCGTATCATCATCTTATAAGTAAATAAAACTGAAAATTTCAGGCCAATTTGAAGGAAAATTGAAATTGATTGGGATAAAAGGTGTTTTTTTTTTTAAATCGGCTCGGCCAAACCGTCTTGCGGCGGTTTGTCTGCATAGATCTCGAAAAAATAAATAAGTTCAAAAAAAAAAAAACGCGTAAAACGGACGTCCGAGCGCAAAGTTATGACCATCTAAAGTTTGACCACTTTACAACTAGTTTTTCACCTTATATTTTTTAGAATTAGATTTATATTCAAAATAAAGTTATGTCTTGATTAAAAAATAACACGCTTAAATCAAAACCTTAAAAAATAAAACTCTTAAACCTTAAACAAAACTTACTTTGGGTACCTTTTCAACCCCTAAAACGACGATCCGAAACGTTTACGTATCCTTGATGTATTGATCCTACATTATAGTACGCAGAAAAAAATATCAGGTTCTATATAAAATATTGACGTTTCGGAGTCTTGATACACGACTAATCGTTGGTCAAAGTATGAAAAAAACACTAAGCACTGCATAGAAAAAATTTATTAAAATAAAATGTTGCGATCTTTTTATGGAAAAAAATACTAAGTTCCTTAAGTGTGTTATTTTTTAATGCGTAACTTTCTTTCGAATATGATGCAAAAAAAAAAATCGCATAAATCGGACGTCCGAGCGCAAAAAACCGCGTATATTCGAAATAAAGTTACGCTTTAAAAAATAACACACTTAAATCTAAACCCTAAAAATAAAAAACTTTAAGCTAATGACAACAAGTCTTCAAACAAAAATGGGCGTCTATGTATATAGAACACTTAAACCTAAAGTTTACAAACAAAACTTACTTCGGCACCTTTTCAACCCTAAAATGACGATCCAAACGTTTACGTATCCTTGATGTATTGAACTGCATTATTGTACGCGAAAAAAATATCAGGTTCTATATAAATTATTGACGTTTCGAGTCTTGACACACGACTAATCATTGGTCAAAGTATGGAAAAAAACACTAAGTGTTGCAAAAAATAAGTTAGCCAATTTTTTTTTTTTTTTTTTTTTGGTATTGTTTCTATAACGCATATTTTACTTGCGTTATAGAATTTTTTTTTTTTTTTAAACTTCTATAACGCAAGTAGTAACTATCGCGCTAAAGGCTAACGCTCGTCTCCGTGAATCGCTTTAGCGCAGTAAATTACTGCGCTAAAGGTCATTTTGTAATATATTTTTTTTATTGGGGTATTTTGATTCAAAGTGGTTTTTTTGGGGGCATTTTGGTTCCAGACTCATCGTATGTGCCGAGTATGTGAAGAAAACCAAAAGCACTAAAGGAAAAAGATATATAGGAACTTGACGTTGAAAATTTTCTTGTACTTGTCTTACTGAATGATACATGCCAAGACTTATATAATCACGTTGCCTCTCTACATACAACTCCTACATCTATTAGAATACATATGTCATCCCCCCTCAAGCTGGAGTGGTGCAAATGCACAACTCCTAGCTTGCTGCATAAATACCAAAACTGATATTTGGGCAATGCTTTAGTAAATATGTCTGCAACTTGGAGATGGGAAGGAACGTACTTAGTAACCATAGCTCCGTTAGTTACCTTCTCTCGGACAGATGATAATCCAACTCCACATGCTTCATACGGGTATGAAGAACTGGATTGTTAGTGAGATGCATAGCGCTAATGTTGTCGGTATATAACACTGGTGGTGAAGAGAGGGAAACACCAGGATCTTTTAGAAGATAAGTGATCCATGTAACTTCGGCTGCTTGGAGCCAATAGCCAAGTGTCGTTTGATTTGAGTGCATTTATTTCCTCTTCCATGGCAGCAATCCAATGCGGTTGTGAGAGTTCTTGGTTCACGGATCTCGGGTCGGAGTGATTTGCAGATGAGTGTCCAATCAAGGACAAATTAAGATGTGAAGGAAGAAGGATCGTCCAAATATTTATGGCCAACTTTCTAGATCGCGATCAAAATATACATCATGCATATGCCCTCCCCACATTGTCCAACCTCAGACACTTCGTGAGCATCAGCAGACATTCAGACAAGAATCGATTAATGTCAGACAAGAATCGATTGATATTTGGAAGGAAAAAAAAAAGTAGTAATATTTAAAGTTAAGTCGAAAAAGGGTAATCAAAAGTTGAAAAATTCAACAAACAAAAAAACTCCCTAAGAAATTGTTTTATCAAACTTCAAATTTTGTACTTGGAATTATTGAACGCAATCGAAATACACATTCAATATTTGCAAATAATGGTTTTGGATATCATTTCTACAAATACTGAACTTCAGTACTTGAAATACTGATGAAATATTAGAAAACTCGTCACAGGACGTGATCGAAACACACATCGTCCATGTGTTCTCCCCACATCGTCTCCTAACATTCGAGTTGAACGACTTCAGATTATCTCTCAATTCATCAGCTGCTTCATGATTGAGCGGATCTTCATGATTTGGTTTAGTAAACAAATGAGTCAAACCTTAAATCGTTGCATTGATATTAAACACAGGCTTCGAATCTTTCCCAGATGAACTTTTACAGTGTACCGAATTAAGACCTTTGACAAAAAAGTGGCAGCTATTTTATATGTTTCCTTCATCATAATTTCACGTATGATTATTGAGTTTATTCACTTCAATAAAGTTACAAAACTATTTATTATCACATTTAAATAACCAAACTACGTATAAGCTGCTTAAAAATTAGGAATAACTCAAAAAGTCAAATTTTTGGCGTCAAATTTTGACACATCGCTTGTCATTGTGTAAATTTCAGTACATCATAAAGTTAAAACAATTTCACCTGAAAATGTTGACTACCCAATTTTAATTCTTACACCACTTAAATGAAATAAAAAGAGGGAAAAGATCAAACAATAACAATATAGAAAAAGGGATCAATATGAGATTTTTTTAGAATTGAAACACTTCTATAAGACTAGAATATGATAAATATAATATTCTTCCATAATACAAGTTTTCTACTATATGTATAGTTTCTACCACTTGTATATCAGCCCAAAAAGAAGTCCATGATTATATCTCGATTAGTCCAACGAAAAATTGTTTTTTTTTTCCATCATAAAAAGCGAAAACTTAATCCATCCTCTTATCAGCCTGTTTTTATCAACTATTAAAATTTTTGTTACAGCATACGATCGAAATAAACGCCATGCACGCATTCTCCCCACATCGCGCTCTCAACATGCGCCTTGAACACTTTCGGATGATCTCTCAACTCCGCAGCTGCTTCATGATTTAGTGGATCTTCATAATTTGGTTCAGTAAACAAATGAACCAAACCATAAATCACTGCATTAATATTCAATACAGGTTTCCAATCTTCCCTAAGAATATTAAGACAAACATTTCCTTCCGTGTCAATATTTGGGTGATAAACTTTCACTTTGCACTTAACTTTTGGTGCATCATGTGGATAAAGATATGGAATTTGGAATGTAAATGGGAATGTACCCTCATTATAATAACCTTCATCAGGTTTAATTATGACTTCAAAATTCATGAGATCATCTTTTCCATTTGGGAATTCAATGGTACAAATTGGTGGTAAGGTTAATTCACTAATATCTCTTTGGACACGTAATTCTGAGGGTGTTTGCTCCTTAATCGGTGGTTTTGATCCTGCATTTTCAGCTGCTTCTTTCTGTTTTTCTTTTACTTTGAACAAATTAATCATGGTTAAGTAACTATTATGGATGTAATTGCTAGTTTAATTAATACGACAAGTTGAGGAGACTCGCAATATTTATTGGGTTGTTTTTTTAAAATTGTGGATGATATTGTGAATGTAACCAAGTCATAGGAGGAGTTGGGGAATTTGCGGGCAATTAACATTTGGCCATGGATAAATAGGCTATAGCAAGTTATTACAATATTTTTCAGTTTATCATACAATGGTCGCTTTGAAAGTTATTTGTTGTTGTAGGTAAATTTAATCTAATGACTTAAAAAAAATTCTATAGTATTAGCGCACCAAACTTAAACATGTATTTTTATAATAAACTAGTGAATTTTGCCGCGCGAAAGAGAACAAAAAATACTAATTTATATATCTATGAAATACAAACCTTTTCTAATTAGTACTTTTTGATATTGAGATGATATAAATGTTACCTTGATGATAATTATTACGTCTTTTATCTCCTATATATTTTCTATCAAAGACCGTATCACCTACACTTTGTGAATCTCGATTGTAAATTCATGTGATCTTCCAAACAAAAGTACTATAAACTTTCTTTTGTTTTATAGATTATATATAGATTATAGATGAAGTACTCCTACATGATACAAAATATTGTTTCATCTAATTTTTTTCCTTACATGCATAGTCTTAGTACTTCATCTACTCTTATGATATTACGTCTTTTAGTTTCTTTCAGTTTTCTTTTTATATTAGTATGTCTATTTCTTTTGAAACTTAAAATAATATATGTACTTTTATAGCTTTTTTTCCTATTTCAAATGTCAAATTAAAAACAAACAGAGAGAAAGGTGGTTAAATAAAAGGAAAGTAAAACAAAAGGAAACACAATTTCAAACTTATGGGATTTACTTTTGCATTTCACTTCCTTTGCTTTTTCTATCCACCGCATTTTCTTCCCCATTCTTGTCCAATCATCACACTAAATCTATTCTCTATTCCAAAAAGAAATTCATAAATTTGCTCATTAACCATTTCAATACTACACACTTTTGGTATAAACTAAAAGAGTAGAAAAGAAAAAACTCACACTTTATGCTGAGCATCATCCCACGCTTCAAAAATACAGCTTCAAAGGAGATCCTGAAGACTTCTGATTTCCGTTTTATTGATATCCTTGGAGAAATAAGATTTAGTTCTTATTTTGTGAAATCTTGTGACGATTTCTATTGACATAAAAAAGGTTGAATCCACACAGGTACTATTCTAATGACTTTGTTCATAGAAATAAATTAAAATTTTGATTCTTCTATTTACCTGAGGCAGTTCTGTCCTTCTTGCGATGATCAGTGTGGAAGTAACTATTATATTCATGCAAAAAAATTATTTGTTCAATGACCTTCCGGTCATGTGCTCCCTGGCCTAACTTTTATGCTGTATTTTTTTAATTGATTGATTGCACTAAGTTGTTGACACCATCACAATTTTCATTTCATCTCCCAATCACAATAATAAAGTTATCTTTTCTGTTGCAACTCTTTATTACCCTCCACAATAAATAATTATGATGGGGAAGAGGAAAAAGAACCAATAAAAGAGGGGGAAAAGAAAAAAAGAAACTTACATGGTAAACACAAAGACAGTCCGTAATTGGTGTGAAATTGTTCCGCAACCGATATGGCATTAAATGATTTTTCTGATCAGTGTTTAATGAATCTCAATAAGTAAGGCAGAATTTGATTAATTCTTTAATTAAAAATTGATGGAAAGATAGGAAAATTTTAAAAAAATTGAGAAAAAAGATAAATGACAATGTTGGCCATAGAGAGGTGTCACATCATCTTATCTATTTCTAGCTTTATATTATATATAGATATAGATAGATAATACATTAAGATCGAGTTGCTTCCTGTGCTCAATCCCTAGATGAACATTTCACAATAATCTACCTAAACTTTCTACGAAAAGGTATCTGCTATTCTATTTATATGTTCGTTAATCATGTTAATTTTGCATATGATTACTTAACTTTAGTAAAGGCAATTTTATTTTATTTAATATTAAAATAATTTAATTATGCATGAATTGCTCCAAAAAAAAAAAGTCGAAAGGTCAAATTTCAGCGTTAAATTATACATTATAATTTGTTACTCTGTAAATTCTACATTATAAATTTAAAAGATCCATCTTCTAAAAGCTTGACTACCCATATTTGAAACAAAACATAAAAAAAAAAAAAAAAAAGCAAAAAAAAATTCTACATTATAAAATTTAAAAGAGCCACCTTGTAAAAGTTTGACTGCCCATATTGTAGATAAGAAAACAATAAAAAATCATTTAAATGAAACAAAAAAAAGGAGAAGAAAATAACAGGATAAAGAAAGGGGTTGAATATGATATTATTTCTTTTAGAATTGAACGATTTCTATGCTAGAAGACTAGAATATGATAATACACTATTTATTCTTCCAATAATACAAGTTTTCTACCATATGTATAGTTCTTTTTCTCATTCAGTAATTGGTAGCTACCCATATTAGGATCTGATTAAATTTGACTTCCGAGGAGAAATTTTACATAGGTGGTAAAATGCTCCTTAGCAAAGTATTTCATAGGAGCTCGAAGTAAAGACCTCCAGTTAAGAATGAAAAAATATTTATTACTCTACCATAATCTTGTATATATATAACAGTACTAAAAAATCACTATTTTCCAACTACACTGAAAAATATTCAGTGGCTATTCCCACAAATATTTTGTTTGAATCAGTGAGAAAAGAAAAAATAATGGTGTTTTCACACAGAAAAATTAAAAAGTTTCCCAACTTTTCAGTGGGAACGTATTTCCCACCATCCGTAATCCGAGTGAGCTGTTTCAATGATAATGAGGTGAGAAAATCATGTTTTATAACACAAATTTTTCATTGATTGTCGGTGGAAAAGCCTTTATTTTTAGTAGTCATATATGTAATTATAGTTATTCTAACACTTGTATATCAACAAGGGGAAAAAAACAGTCCATGTTTATATCTGGTTAGTCCAATGAAGATTTTTGTCTTTTTTCACCAACTTAATCCTTCATCTTGTTCTTGTTTTTCTCAATTCACTTTATATTCTCAGCATATACTAATTACTTAATTTACTAAGAAATTATTCCCTCTCAATTCTTCTTCCTTTTTAGATATAAAAATCTGATTATGAATTCAGAAACTACACATTCTATTAAAAACTCATAATAAAGTATGGAAAACTCTCACAGTTATGGCACAAGAATTAGGATCCTTTGTTTATTTTTGGGCATGTTCTTATTACTATCTGGTGTTAGTGCTGAAAGTATATTTTCAGGATCCCTTTTTTTTTTTAATTACTTTGTGTTTCTAGAAATTTATTATGCAAGTTTTATTAACATGTTTTTATTTTATGCATCAGATAGGAAATATCCCACAGGAAATGTGAATTTGGCACCATTTGAACAGTGGAGAAGTGCTTATTTCTGCTTGCGAAATGTAAGTAGCTTCAACACTGTTACAACACTCTTTTGACTCTCTTTTTTTTTTTTTTTTTTTTTTTTTTTTAATTCCAACTCAGTGGTGTGCTCAGGATTTTGCTAAAGTTGTATCGGCTTATTGCCGTAATTACTCTTGCAATCAATTTGGGTATGGATTATAGTGATTTTAAGGGTTTACTTCATATCTCAAATTGATAATTACTTCTTATTTTTAAAAAGTATCAAACTTACTATATATATGAATTTGAGTTATATTTAGTGATAGTGCAAGGAATTTTTCCATAATAGGTAATTTAATATGTGAAAGTTGGTTTCTGCCCTTTATAAAGGTTATCGATCAAGGCCTAATAAATAAGGTTGCCTACAAGTACTTTTTTGGTGACCTGATGTGCAATAAGAGACCATCCTTTTGTTGCGTCATGCTTTTAGATTTACGGATTCATGCTCGGCGTAATTAATCGGTAATTACAAAGGCTTGCGAAACTTAAATAGGGCCATTTTCTTTTTATTTGAATAACTTATTCTCATTATAAATAAAGTAGGCAAGCCTATAGATCATTGAAAAGGACGAAGCTAGTTAACTGAAACGAAATCTTTCCATTTTTTTTTATATAATCTATTGTATAGTAATAGTGAAAAGAATGAATTATTTATTATTACTATTATTTTAATAATAGGATAACTTGACAAGCAACTTGTCCTCTTAATCTGAGATGCAAAGAGAAAGATCTCTTTTTCATGAATTCCACTTATCAATCCTGATCTAGAAAAACGACGGACTAAGGCCCTATCGATAAATGAAAGAAAGGGTTTATAGTCCTAACTCTGTAAGCCCACACTAGGGTAGAGTAGATTGTTCAACACCTGCGACACAGGTCCATTTTGAAGCTATTGGTGTCTTGATGTTGTTGTTGGAAGTCATCGTTCATCTCAAAACTAGTTCCTCTCAGCTATTGACATAGTTGATCCTCTCTTATAGATTCTCCGTTTTATGAGTCAAATCACTTGCCTGGTGAAGTTCTTCCCTTGCCTATACTTTGCTCGGTTTTGTTACCCAAACACTCAATCTGAGCAATTTAGGGAGGCTTGACTCAACTTGCACCTACTTGACTTAGCAGTTAGAATATCGCTTTCATACAATGAAAGTCACTTGTTCAAATCCAATAGCAAGCAAAATTGACTGAAACCTCTGTTATTGCCAGCATAATAGCATGCACGAAATTGTAGCAAGAAGTCAATTGAAAGATCAACGCATTGATTTTTCCACATGTGGCTTCAACTGCCTTACTCGAATTTCCCATGAAACCCTTAAGAAGGCTAGATCGATCCATCTAGTGGTGTGATCCCTCGCCTTATTTTGTAGTAGAGCTTTTGGATGAGAGGAGGCGCAAATCTTGTTCTAATTAACATTCTTTATTTGGTAATCCAGAGTGGGGTCCATGCCAGCATGCGAAACTTTTAAAAATATTATGCATATTATAGTTTAAATGATCGTTTACACATGCATACGCAAAGAAATTTGTTTTGGACAAAGTAACGCCAGATGACTCCACATTCAAAGATGTCTCCACATGCATACTCAAGAGGATCAATAGGGACTTCCTTCCACATGAACGTCCGATTACAGGCGAATCCACGATCTATACTCTATGATTTCAATATGTTAAGGTTCTTAGCATTGATCACATTATATTTTCAAAATTACGAATTCATATATACCATTTGCTGCAATAATTTAAAGAACTTTTACACACAGGTTTTTGCTCTGCATCGAACATGCTGAATTGATATGAACACGATTTCGCAAGGCTGCATCCGCCTCTGTCTCGTTTTTATGTCTTGCTTGAATGTTATGTAAATTCATAGTATCTGTTTTCTTGATGTATGCAGACATCTCCACTTTGTTCAAAGAATCATACACTCACTATGTCTGGATGGCTGAATGTAACACAAAAGGAAAGCAAAAAATTCTGTGTAAAAGGAGGGTGTGCAGATTATACTAAAAGAGTACTCAATTGCATTCATCATGTCAAACGTGATTTCTGGTTTGCAAATAAGGCTACTGTTCAACATATCTATGATACAATTGACATTGGCTGCAACTCCCTACAAGGTTTTTCTTTCTTATTTTTCGAGTTTAATTTCTGTGCATGGATAATGAAAGAAAATTATATTATCAGATCTCATAGAAGATAACTACAGGTAAAATTTAAGTTATTCATATAGAGAATGTACATATTACTTTCACTATCAATTAATGTCAACTTGTGATAGTAGATTAGTTACTATTTTTACCTAGTTAATAATTAATACTTATCATAGAGATATATCAGTATTTATCTTATGTCTAATCTGATTGTGTAAATATTTCTAATATGGTGAGTGCATTTAACTCTAATTATACGTAATTACCCATAATAAGTGAATCTAGTTACCTAGAAATAGGACACATAACCTGATATAACAAGTTAAATTACACTAGTAGTGTAAAAATTCTTTAAATTAGTATTGATAATACTATGCCACCTAAAGATAACTACTCATAATAAGTAGAACTAATCACTTGAAAAATAATTGAACGGATAACATGTTGTAATACGTTAAATTATACTAAAAATATAAAATTATGTACATTATTAGTGCAGTGAATTCCGTTTTTAACTTTCACTATTTTTCTTGTGTTTTCTATTAATCCATGATTTGGTTAATTTGAATTGCAGGGTTTAATGGAACAAGTTTGTACCCAACTCAAGGTTGATATCAACCTCAATATTATTATTCCACCGTTTACATTTGAATCATCAAATTGGCTTTGGTGTGTTATGTTTTATGGGGAGACCTAAAAGATTGCGTATATATTATACAATAAGAAGCAACAAATATCAATAGCCATCAGTATTATGTACTTTTTTCCATTTTCTTTTGAGGAAACAGTTCAAAGTGGCTTTTCATATATGAACATCCTTTTTGTTTTATGATTTGTTATCGGATTTTGTTTTGTTCTACAGTCAAAGCTACAAATAATATATGATCTGTCTTACTTATATAACAAGACTACCAGTCAGATAAATCAATTACTCGTCTGTATCAGTTTACAAAATATGCTCATGAAGAAGTAACACAACACAATTTTATATGTTGTATATCTTTAGGATAAACAATTAAAAAAGAGAACCACCAATTCATGTACAAGATACTAGCATTATCGTCAGGATAATTAGACATCCACCTTGTAATCACAACGGCCCACTTACAAGAGCAGAGTCTACCAATTGAGCGAAGGAAAAACTCCTTGTTTCACCTTGAATTGGTAAAAGAATATGCGAATTTTCTTACTTTTCGTGGAGGATTAAATTCAGTAACTATGGATTGGTGGCTAGCTGATATAGCCTCTTATTAAAGAGAGGACTAACCAAAGTTGTTCAAGGAGGAATCCACCAACTAAACTGCATTCCTATAGCAAATGAGGTTATGGATTTTCAATTTATTGAGAGTAGCATGGTATCCGTAGTCGGAAGAAGATCACGTGTTCGATTGATCAGGCTGCCAATTACTAATTTTACCTCTTATTATAGTGTTTTTTTTTTTTTTGAGGCGCGTGGGGAGAGTGGAGCATGCAGGATTATGAAAATTCTTTGAAAAGTTCAATAAATTTATCAAGAATTTTTAGAAAACCCGACGTAAGGCTCGACTTTGATTTTTGCTATCATATTTCTTCTCATTCTTTTTATTGGTTTACATGAGTAAACCATCCCCGTTTTTCTTGTTCCACTAGCTATGAGATAATTTGAAAATGTCCTTTTATTATTACGTACTTCTTTATGTCAAAAATCAAAAGCTAGAAATATCATTTTTTTTTTCATTCTTTTTATATGAGGTCGTGTACAACAACTTTAACCGTACAAATCTAGGCAGGGCCTATCCCCATTTCTAGAGGAATCGTAGGAGTACTTCTAGATATCACACAATTAGACAAAATCACATAGCATTTATCTCTACTGAGTTTTGAGTCCTAACCTTAAAGTTTTCACCTACTTCATTAAGCACTAGTCCAAACCCATATCAGGCCGACTTCTGGATATACAATTCACACAATTAGACAAACTCATGCAGCATTTTATTTCTGCTTTACTTCATTACGCGCTAGTCCATACCCTTAGGTGTTGATCCTTCGACTAACCCTTACTCTGCCTCTGCTCTTTCGCGCAAGGCATTGGCAGATAGCAAACCGGGAAATATAATTACTTCATTGAATATCTATTGTTTGGCCTTGGAAAACATGTCTGAATCCCTTTTTTGTTTACCTCAAATGAACAAAGAGCAAGTGTACTAAGGTAAAAGCAAACAACTATTTGATCATCAACATCCTGCCATTTTCTCTCGCCATTCAGCACATTTACCATTTTGTCACATGCTGCACATATTTACAGAGAAAAGTTCACTTCGTGCCTCACACAAGTAACACAAGTTGTGTAAAAGTTGCCTACGTTTGACAGGCATAATTTACGAAACACAGAATCTTATATTTTTCAGCATCTTGGTTCCACCAATTTCAATTGTGAAATATATGTAGTCTACGTTTGACAAGTGAAATTGATGGAACCCAAAAACCTACATTATTCATGATCTTGGTATGCAGTTGTCAAATTTAGGTAAACCTCACAAAACTTATGCCATAGTACAAAAAGCCAAATTTCTCAAGCTATTAAATACTAACTCCTTTGAACCATCTGTGTTTGTACTTTAGAGTCATGTACTCGCTCGTAGCACAAACTTGCTTGTTATCATTTTTAAGATTGCAGTATCAGATAAGACCTGAGGTTGACAGTTCATATTTGTTAGCAAAACTACGGGAAAGACGCATGTCAAACTGGCAAACAAAGTAGAATTACATTGCAGTTTCTCCCTTACTAGTCATCAAATAGATATTCACAAATTGAAAAGACCCGTTCCTTGACAACCCACATAAGGGAGATTTAAGAAGAAAACTTTGTTCTTTAGCGGAATTTATTCATTCACCCCAAGCACAATAAGACATTGCATTACAAAAGTCCCAGACATGCCTGGAGACGACTTTGCACATCATCCCATAGCATATTTCTGAGTCCAGCTACGAGCAGTGGTCTCGTATTTGGCCCTGTCAGTCTTGTACATATGAGCAATTTCTGGTACAAGTGGATCATCTGGATTTGGGTCAGTCAATAGAGAGCAGATGGACAACAGGACCTGAAAGCATATCACTGAACTGGTTACACCTTCACATACAAAGGTATCTTAAAAGGGATCAAACAGATAAAAACCCAAGCTCCTCGGTTCTTGCTTCACTTAAAATGAAACATTCAAAACTCTCATCGAGAAAATAAGTCAGCTGCATCAAAGGAGATAGGAGGGATACTGATAGAATGGAGATCTATGCATATCAACTCAATATTCGTCCAAGAGGTTAGAATCGCCACACAAAATAACAAAATTAAACCTTTATAATGCCAAAGTAGGAACAGTCAATTACTCCACTTTATTTATTAAGCAAACAAGATAGCATTTCTCCCCACTCGCCTTTCTCTTAGCAAATTGTCAAACCAGTAAACACAGACATTCTGCGTGAGATCACAACGTTCCAAAGCATCAGATATTAATTATATACTGGTTAAACTATCATGTCTTTGAGCATTTTAACCAGATATTATCAAACTTATAAGTAGAAAGATGGATTATCAACAATGTACTGAAGTATGAAATTTTGTTTCACATTTTTGCCAGATTTTGGTACACTATTAGGTGGCTTTCACTACTACGCATAGAGATTGTAATATATTTCAAGTAGGATCATCTGCTGACCCTAAGCCATGGTTCTAGTAGCCCCAAGTAGTATTTCTTCAAAAAGAAGAGATCAAGTTTGTACAGGCGTCAAAAATCTTGATACAAATGATATGGATAATTCAATGATCACTATGCACCACACTACCATAATCATCTTTGAGAACTACAAGTATCAATATATGATTTGGATTCTTTTAAAAGAGCAATCTAAGGCGAAAAAACAGCATTAAACTGGGCGATGAAAAGAAAGGCTAAGCTCCAAACCTTCGATATGGTTAATGCTGGACTCCACTGCTCCTTAAGAATATCCAGACAAATACTTCCATTGCTATTGATGTTGGGATGGAAAACCTTAGTTCTAAAAGCAACCTGAAACAGCAAAAAAAAAAAAAAAAAAAATCATTTTTAAAATCACCATCTCAGATTCCGATAATTAAGTTCTCAAAAGAAACAACATGCTTGATGCCAGACTAAAAAACTTCTACATAGGTTAACTTGTTCTTCTAACAGCAAACTGAAGTCAGCTCCTTAGTTGAAATAAAAATAAAGAGAACCGAGGAAAGGTCAGCAAACTTCAAAGAACTCCAGAAGCAAAGAACAGAATTACGGTATTGAGGGTATCTAAAGTTTATTAAAAGGAAATTATAGCAATCTGTTGTCATAAATATTGTGCTATGTTAATGTCTGTGAATGCCTACGGAACGCAAATCAAAATTTAGTACCCATAAAAGGTAATATCTCTTTTTCCTAATCCTTTTGAATTTGGTTAAGTTCTTTCCTTTTTTGTTTCTACAAACCAATCCTATTTATTTCTAGGTTTAGTCTCTCACTTTCCTTTCCCTTTTCTAACTCCTTAAAA